>NW_020524779.1:0-127157 GCF_003368295.1 Carassius auratus | reverse complement strand
TTGTTGCTTAGCAAAGACAGACGCTCGATGAGCGCTTCTGCCCGAGCGCTTTGGAAAGGAGGAGAAAAGACGTGCTTAGCGTTTTCCATGCGTTTTTAGGAGCGATATGTGAACGGCCCCTAAGGGCGCTCGCTCACTCAGCACGCGCTGAAGGCTCGTTTGCAAAATGTTGAATGCCTTTAACAGACCAGAAATTAAGATCCTAAAATAACAACCAACAGGTCTGGTGTTTGGGTTGGATTCCCTGTAAGCTATAGTGTCTAAATGCTGCAGGGATAGTTTGCTGCGTGCATGTTTCTCCTTTTTTTCGTCTTTTCCCAGATAGTACTGACGTATATATCCCAGATATTCCCGCTGGTGTTTTTCTTTTTTTTTTTTTTTTTTTTGTAATCCCGCTGGTGTACCCTATTGTCATGTTGCAGAATGCGACCATACCGTTGTTTTTTTATCCACCACTCTCTTGCCATCACCATTATAGCTTAAAGGAATCCAAAGTGCACCCAAACACCAGACCTGTTGGTTATTGGAGGATCTTCTCATTTCTAGTCTGTTAAACGCATTGGCTATTTTGCAACGAGCCTTCAGCGCGTACCCAGTGAGCGAGCGCCTGCTGAGTAGCCTAACATAAACATATAAGATGGTGTTTTTTTCTTCTTCGGGAGTGTCAGGGGCGTTGCCTGTTACGTTGTTTGGGTTATTGGGCTACCTTGTTGAACGCATATCATTATATTTCTATCTCTCTCTTTTTTTTTTTTCCAAATATAATTAATTACTCCAACGAACCGTTCGGTATACATAATGCGTACCGCGTACCGAACCGAAAGCGTCGTACCGAACGGTTCAATACGAATACGCGTATCGTTACACCCCTAATATATATATATATATATATATATATATATATATATATAATATACACATTGCAGCTTTAATACAAACCTTCTAGATATATATACGCGTATTCGTATTGAACCCTTTGGTACGAGGCTTTCGGTTCGGTACGCAGTACCGAATTACCGCATTATGTATACCGAACGGTTCGTTGGATTAATTAATTATATTTGAAAAAAAAGAGAGAAATATAATGATATGCGTTCAGCAAGGTAGCCCAATACCCAAACGACTTAACAGGCAACGCCCCTGACAATCCCGAAGAAGAAAAAAACACCAACTTATATGTGTATGTTAGGCTACTCAGCAGGCGCTCGCTCACTCAGTACGCGCTGAAGGCTCGTTGCAAAATAGCCAATGCGTTTAACAGACCAGAAAAAGAAGATCCTCCAATAACCAACAGGTCTGGTGTTTGGGTGCACTTTGGATTCCCTGTAAGCTATAATGGTGATTGCAAGAGAGTGGTGGATAAAAAAACAACAGTATGTCGCATCTGCTACATGACAATAGGGTACACCAGCGGGAATAAAAATTAAAAAAAACACCAGCGGGAATACTTGAAACATGTCAACTCATTTATGCCGACATCACCTTAGTGTGTCAGTATCTGGGAAAAGACGAAAAAAGGAGAAACATGCACGCAACAAACTATCCCCGCAGCATTTAGACCGACATTTCCAACTGATTAAAACAGGGCAAAAGACATCACCGCAGCGATCGGTAGTCTTCATTTACATTATAGCCGTGGATATGAGACCTTACTATTTACCATTCATTCTGTCATCACATTGTAGCTTACAGGGAATCCAAAGTGCACTCAAACACCAGACCTGTTGGTTATTGGAGTATCTTCTATTTCTGGTCTGTTAAATGCATTAGACATTTTTGCAACGAGCCTTCATCGCGTGCTGAGTGAGCGAGTGCCTTAGTAAAGGGAAAAACTCTAGGCGCGTCTTTCTCCTCCTTTCCAAAGCGCTCGGGCAGAAGCGCTCATGAGGCGTCTGTCTTTGCTAAGCAACAATGACATGCTCTCTCCATGAGACGCGGAAATTTCAGCAAAGGATAAATGGATTTGCAGCTCTAAAAAATCGCTTGCAGTAGCTCTGCTACTAAATTTATTTCAAAATTGCAATCCATATACAACTATGATCAGCTGATCCTTCATCTTGGCCGAGCTTTCAACGTTGTTATGGGAAAGGATGAAGCTGATTGGTTAGTTCTTGTCACATGACCCGCGGTGCGCTTGCGGCATTCTGAAAAGTTGAGATGTTTTTACATTTTGCTGTATCTAAAACGTACCGAACCGTGACACCAGTGTATCGTATCGAACCGAACCGTGAATTTTGTGAACCGTTACACACTCCTAATATATATATATATATATATATATATATATATATATATATATATATTATTATTATTATTATTATTATTATTATTATTATTATATATATATATATATTATTATTATTTTTTTTTTTTTTGATGATTCCCCTCATTCCCTGAGGTAACAACAACTATATTGAAGGGGTTTTATATATAGCAGTCAACAGACGACCTTCATAAAAAATAATAAATCATTTTATCCTATTTACATTTCTTACCTTTTTACTGTATTATTTGTTCTAAGTTCCTTGTTCGTTTTGTTTATATTTTTGCGGAAGCGGGACAGAAAAATCCATTCTGCGCAGGTCTCTGAAAGGATGCGCATGCGCTTTTCACTTGTAAAACTCAAGGCTATATGGGTAATGTAGTCTCGGCTCTCTGTGGGACGAATTAGGATTAGGATAGGATAGACTTTTTTCATCTTTATTCAGCTCAACATAAATACATTTTGAGATTCTTACTTAGCCTAACGAGTAGTTAAAATACAACAAATACTTCACATTTCTCCTGATCAGCCACAAAAATGGAGCTTAATCACAAATTATTTACATATTTACATGAATATTATGGAAACACACTGAACTTAATAACACATATTTGGGTAAGACGCTATGGTAAAAGTATGTAGGCCTATTATTTAAATAATAATAATAATAACAGTATAAACAGCACATATTTGAGTATGAATGAAACAACATAATAGGAGCAGTTTTCCCTCACGTGAATCCCCATGTTATAACTTTCAAGACTTCAAAACATTCAAGTTTATAACTGACCACCCCTAAAAACTAATTTTAATTGTCTTTTCAAAGAAATATGAATCTTTGGGGCTGCTGCTTTGACGCTGTACAAACGCTTCCAGTGTGAAACGGGTCAAGAACCAATGAGAATCGCCCAGTTGCATGAGCTCACACTTGCCTGGAGAATCATGATTGTTAATGAAGTGGGAGGGACTATTGCTAATTAGCTGAGCTACAAGAGTACAAAAAGACCAATGTGCAGTATCTCAATAGTGTGATTAGCTGTTGGACAATGGCTGGAAGTTGGTGGCTGGTTCAGGTATTAGCACTGTGTGCTCTCTGTCATGCTCTTCCAAAGAAGGGTAAGTGGAGTAAACTGTCCCAGAATCCTCCAACTCTGATGCTCCAGCAAACTGACCAGCGGCTTCAGCAGTCAGTTCAACAGACTAATCAGCAGCTTCCTCAGAAGATTCAGTTTCAGAAGCAAGTAGCGAAGGCTGAGCCTTTGGACAGATGTTCTGTAGCTGATTCTGAGCAGATCCAATGTGGACAACCTGGTATCAGTAGTGCTGAATGTGAAGCTATCAACTGCTGCTTTAGTGGACAGCAGTGTTACTATGGGAAGACCGGTAAGAGTGAGTCAGGGTTATACTCTCAGTTAAACTGATCCTCAACATGAACCTGCTCTTGTTCCTCTCTGTTCCAGTGACTGTCCAGTGTATAAGAGATGGTCAGTTTGTGGTAGTGGTGGCTAGAGATGTTACACTGCCTCGACTGAGTCTGGATTCAGTCAGTTTACTGGGAGGAAGTGACCCAGCTTGCAGTCCTGTGGGGTCCACACCTTCCTTTGCTGTATACCAGTTCCCTGTGACTGCATGTGGCACAAGAGTGATGGTGAGGAGATGCTTATGGTTTTATTCTGCATGGCCTATGATGGACTGGATGCCAACAGTGTTGCTATTTGCAGGAGGACAGTGGTTATGTGGTGTATGAGAACAGAATGAGCTCCTCGTATGAAGTGGGGATTGGACCACTTGGTTCAATCACAAGGGACAGTCACTTTGAGTAGGTGCTCTATGCTGGTCTTATTTGGTGGTCTGTAACAAATGCTACAAGCTCATGGTTTGTCCAGGCTTCTCTTCCAGTGTAGGTACTCTGGCACTTCTGTGGAAGCTCTGGTTGTGGAGGTCAACACTGTTCCTCCACCTCCACCAGTAGCTGCCCCTGGACCCCTCAGGGTGGAGCTTAGACTGGCCAATGGTCAGTGTGTCACCAAAGGGTGTGCAGAAGGTGTGTTCTTGTCCCATGTGTTCCTAGTATCTTTAGACTCCAGGTTGCAGCAGTGTTTAATCCCTGGTGTTCCTCAGGGGATGAGGCCTACACGTCCTACTACAGTGATGCTGATTATCCCATCACAAAAGTCCTGCGGGAGCCTGTGTATGTTGAGGTGCACATTGTGGAGAGGACTGACCCCAACATTGTCCTGATGCTGGGACACTGCTGGGCAACTTCCGCCCCCAATCCACTCAGTCTACCCCAGTGGGACCTTCTGGTTGATGGGTGAGTAATGACCATGTTTATCCAGTTAGTCTGTGGCTTTTCTAACCTCCTTGTCCCTTTCAGATGCCCTTACCAGGATGACCGTTACCTGACCACATTGGTTCCAGTGACTGGCTCTTCTGGTCTTCAGTTCCCAACCCACTACAAGCGCTTCATTGTGAAGATGTTCACGTTTGTGGATCCCACATCACTGGCTCCTCGGCAGGAAACTGTATGCCGCTTTACTTTAACCTTTAGTGTTACTCCTGTTTCTAGATTTGACTTGACCCTCTTTCCTCCCTGTCAGATCTTCATCCACTGTAGTACAGCGGTGTGCCATCCGTCTTCTGGCTCCTGTGAGCAAAGCTGCGGCAGGACGAGTGAGTTCTTGCTCTCTCTTGACTAGAGGAACTGACAATCTGTCACTATTTCCCTTCTCACTTCTAACATTTCTCTTGCAGGAAGGGACACTCATGTGAAGACCATCTCTAGTGAGCAGACTGTTTCCAGTGGAGAAATTACTCTGCTCATGTAAATCTAGTGTTTAAATAAACCTTCTGATGGACTTGTCAAGTCCCCTTTATTTATATAGCGCTTTAAACAAAATGCGTTGTGTCAAAGCAACTGAACCACATTCATTAGGAAAACTGTCAATACAAAATGACAGTTAACCCCAGTTCAATGAATTCTGTCTCCATTTCCATTTAAATGGCATCTATGCATTAATTTTACAATCAAGTCAATGATATCGCAGTAGATGAAGTGACCCCAACTAAGCAAGTCAGAGGCGACAAGGAACCTAAACTCCATCGGTGACCGAATGGAGAAAAAAACCTTGGGAGAAACCAGGCTCAGTGGGGGGCAGTTCTCCTCTGACCAGACGAAACCAGTAATTCAATTCCAGACTGCAGCAAAGTCAGATTGTGCAGAAGAATCATCTGTTTCCTGTGGTCTTGTCCTGGTGCTCCTCTGAGACAAGGTCTTTACAGGGGATCTGTATCTGGGCTCTAGTTGTCCTGGTCTCCGCTGTTGAGATTCAGTGGACATGGAAGATTATAGTGTAACAGGCACTCATTCAATTACTGAGGTGCTAAACCATTCAGGGCTTTATAAGTAATAAGCAATATTTTAAAATCTATACGATGTTTGATAGGGAGCCAGTGCAGTGTGGACAGGACCGGGCTAATATGGTCATACTTCCTGGATCTAGTAAGAACTCTTGCTGCTGCATTTTGGACTAGCTGTAGTTTGTTTACCAAGCGTGCAGAACAACCACCCAATAAAGCATTACAATAATCTAACCTTGAGGTCATAAATGCATGGATTAACATTTCTGCACTTGACAATGAGAGCCTAGGTCATGTTTTATATTTTGAGATGCGGTTTTACAAATGCTAGGAATGTGGCTTTCTAAGGAATCATTGCTATCAAATAGCACACCTTGGTTCCTAAATGATGACGATGAATTGACAGAGCAGCCATCAAGTCTTAGGCAGTCTAATTGTTTTGACCTTGCAGAGTCTGAAGTTGGGTCTTTGTTTCTTGGGCTACACTAAACTGACTTTCCAGTACCTCTCTGTAAGGCCATGCATTCTGAGTCCAGGCTTCTACACAAGCAACCAGTAACTTTACATTTGTCCAACCTCCAGTTGCTACCCAGGGACGCAATGCAAGGTTTCAAATTAAGGGTTCTGACTAACATCTGTCTGCATACGTTTTTTTTTCTTTTTTTCTCTCTTTTGATTGTGCTTGAACATGCTGCTATGCCATGCAGGGGTACTAGTAGTCTGGGTCTACTTGTGTGTGTGTGTGGCCAGGTATGGTGTCCCATAGTTGGAACATGTGCTCTGCATTTAACGAATCCAAGTGCACACAGACTGATGTGTGGTGTTTTTTTTTTTTTAAATTATTTTTAGATAACATTCCTAATGTTTATTTAAATTAATGATCTATTTCCAAATGATTGAAGGGCTAAACTATGCCATGGTATATTTTGGGGCTGTACAGAAGAATATTGATCTAATGTCAAATTGCCTTTTTGTATAGCCCTTGACACAATACTGATTGTCAAACAGGAAAATATTGTCTAATGCAAGAAGATAAAACATTTTTCCAGATAAAGCCAGTTCATTGATTCAGTGACTTATCCAGTTCAGCTATCTTCCAATAGTGTTTGTGCAATCAGGCAAGAGTCCCCAACTAAGTAAGCAGAGGCAAGGAACCAAAACTCAATTGGTGACAGAAAATGAAGAACACCTTGGGAGATAGCAGGCTCATTTGGTGGGCCAGTTCTCCTCTGATCAGACAAAAGCAGTATTGTGTGCTTTAATTCCAGGCTGCATCACAGGTCTGATTGAGCAGAGGACTCGTGTGGTTCCTGTGGTCTTGTGCCGATGGTCGACGAAGGCTTCACAAGGGATCTGCATCTATGGCTCATCTAGTTGACATGGTCTCCGCTGACATTCAGGGCTGTAGAGGTCGTCTCTAGGTGCTGATCCACCATCTGGTCTGGATAGAGCCTGGATCCGTGTGGCTATAGTGACCCCTGAATAAGAATGAAACCAAATAATATTAGCGTAGATGCCATTCTTCATACAATATAGCAGTACATCGAGTGCTATGGGAAGTGTTCCCGGTTCTGGTTGACCTGATTAATGCAGCCTAACCATCCTTTAATGGATTTGAATTATAGAAAAGTGACAGTGTATTGTGTAAACCAGGTTCAATTCAAAATGACAGAAATAATACTACCATGTAATTTTAAATTAAGTAAGTTTAATATGTTGAGAAAAACAAGGAAAACTGAGTCTTAAGAACCACTGAGAATTACCCCGTTGCATGAGCTCCAGCGTTGCCAAGTCCGCTTATTATACGCGACTTTGGGCTTGTTTTTCTGTAAAGTCGATTACAAATATTGGTAGTCGTGGGTAGCATTTTTTTAGGCTTGTTTCTAAATTGTAGACGCTTATTTGGGCTTGTTCCCAGCTCCATAATAAGTTATCAAGCATCTATTTTCTATATGTTATACGTAGGAGTTCTAGCCTGTTCTCTCTGTCCCTCCCTTTTCCCCACACACACAGGAGACACAGGAGTTTTTTCCCACCCACATCCTGCTTCTAACTGGCTCTAACCCAGATGGCAACGAGTACTAGCCAATCAGAGACAGAGCAGGGCAATCTGTTTTTTTTTTCTGGTTAGGAAAACGTTATCAGTGAGTGACGTAAACTTTAAATAAATGCGCGGGAGTTGCGACTGATGGTGACTGACTGGACTGTAGGAGAGTTTTTATTATGCAATAATAAAGAATTTGTGAATTCAGGATGATATTTTTTTGTGTGTGCAAATGTTAATTATCAGATGTTTATTGTGAATATAATGTAATCGGATTAATCAGTCTATATTTGATACCCCATCAGTTTTCTAATGTTAAATAATGTCCCTCCCTCTGGTGGTCATTGTCCTGAAGCTCAGGGGGAGAAAAATAAATAAACTGTACCTTGTGTGCAGTTTACCAATCTGTCCACATGGATGTAAATTGACAATCTGTACCCACAGTTAAAAAAATCCGTCTCCTCGAATTGTAAGACCTTGCACACAGTTGATTTATTTTTACCTTCCCAGAACCTAGGGGGGTTCTGTAGAAAAAGTTGCTTGTTTTGGACTTGTTTTCACAGGCCTGGTTGCTTATTTGTCTTGCGAGATCTGGCAACACTGATGAGCTCACACTTGCGCAAGTCTGGAGAATCATGATTGTTAATGAAGAGCGAAGGACTATAACTAATTAGCTGAAATCTGTAGAGTACAAAAAGACCAATGTGCAGTATCTCAATAGTGTGGTTAGCTGTTGGACAATGGCTGGAAGTTGGTGGCTGGTTCAGGTATTAGCACTGTGTGCTCTCTGTCATGCTCTTCCAAAGAAGGGTAAGTGGAGTAAACTGTCCCAGAATCCTCCAGCTCTGATGCTCCAGCAAACTGACCAGCGGCTTCAGCAGTCAGTTCAACAGACTAATCAGCAGCTTCCTCAGAAGATTCAGTTTCAGAAGCAAGTAGCGAAGGCTGAGCCTTTGGACAGATGTTCTGTAGCTGATTCTGAGCAGATCCAATGTGGACAACCTGGTATCAGTAGTGCTGAATGTGAAGCTATCAACTGCTGCTTTAGTGGACAGCAGTGTTACTATGGGAAGACCGGTAAGAGTGAGTCAGGGTTATACTCTCAGTTAAACTGATCCTCAACATGAACCTGCTCTTGTTCCTCTCTGTTCCAGTGACTGTCCAGTGTATAAGAGATGGTCAGTTTGTGGTAGTGGTGGCTAGAGATGTTACACTGCCTCGACTGAGTCTGGATTCAGTCAGTTTGGGAGGAAGTGACCCAGCTTGCAGTCCTGTGGGGTCCACACCTTCCTTTGCTGTATACCAGTTCCCTGTGACTGCATGTGGCACAAGAGTGATGGTGAGGAGATGCTTATGGTTTTATTCTGCATGGCCTATGATGGACTGGATGCCAACAGTGTTGCTATTTGCAGGAGGACAGTGGTTATGTGGTGTATGAGAACAGAATGAGCTCCTCGTATGAAGTGGGGATTGGACCACTTGGTTCAATCACAAGGGACAGTCACTTTGAGTAGGTGCTCTATGCTGGTCTTATTTGGTGGTCTGTAACAAATGCTACAAGCTCATGGTTTGTCCAGGCTTCTCTTCCAGTGTAGGTACTCTGGCACTTCTGTGGAAGCTCTGGTTGTGGAGGTCAACACTGTTCCTCCACCTCCACCAGTAGCTGCCCCTGGACCCCTCAGGGTGGAGCTTAGACTGGCCAATGGTCAGTGTGTCACCAAAGGGTGTGCAGAAGGTGTGTTCTTGTCCCATGTGTTCCTAGTATCTTTAGACTCCAGGTTGCAGCAGTGTTTAATCCCTGGTGTTCCTCAGGGGATGAGGCCTACACGTCCTACTACAGTGATGCTGATTATCCCATCACAAAAGTCCTGCGGGAGCCTGTGTATGTTGAGGTGCACATTGTGGAGAGGACTGACCCCAACATTGTCCTGATGCTGGGACACTGCTGGGCAACCTCCGCCCCCAATCCACTCAGTCTACCCCAGTGGGACCTTCTGGTTGATGGGTGAGTAATGACCATGTTTATCCAGTTAGTCTGTGGCTTTTCTAACCTCCCCTTCCCTTTCAGATGCCCTTACCAGGATGACCGTTACCTGACCACATTGGTTCCAGTGACTGGCTCTTCTGGTCTTCAGTTCCCAACCCACTACAAGCGCTTCATTGTGAAGATGTTCACGTTTGTGGATCCCACATCACTGGCTCCTCTGCAGGAAACTGTATGCCGCTTTACTTTAACCTTTAGTGTTACTCCTGTTTCTAGATTTGACTTGACCCTCTTTCCTCCCTGTCAGATCTTCATCCACTGTAGTACAGCAGTGTGCCATCCGTCTTCTGGCTCCTGTGAGCAAAGCTGCGGCAGGACGAGTGAGTTCTTGCCCTCTCTTGACTAGAGGAACTGACAATCTGTCACTATTTCCCTTCTCACTTCTAACATTTCTCTTGCAGGAAGGGACACTCATGTGAAGACCATCTCTAGTGAGCAGACGGTGGTTTCTAGTGGAGCAGTTATTCTGATCATGTGAATCTGGTCTCTTTAATAAACCGTGTAAAAACCAAGATCACTGTCTCAATAGTTTGACCTCACACACCGGAATCACCACCTGGAGGGAGACCCAAAGCTTTTCTCCACTAACCACCAGTTATTTCTGCAGTTTGCAAAATGTAGTAACCTTAAAAGGCAAGTGCAGTAAACATCTTGTGTAATTTGTACAGACAAACATGAACGCCATATAAACTGTCTGAAGTTTCACATTAATAGTTTCCTGACTTTGGTCTCTTAGTCTTATGGCTTAAATGTATTAATGCACATTAAGTGTTGCAGTGTTTTGTGGCACTGTTTAATGACTGATATATTGCAGTGGGTGTTTAATAGTAATTTGAAATCGCCAAAACTCGCATTTTGTTCACTTGAGAGGTAATCTAAATACTTGTGCCTGTGGAACGGCTAGAAAACTGAAAGGCTTGTGCTGCAGTTCTATGGATTACTTCCCATCCAGGTCTTTGAGGTTGAAACATGAAAACAATTAACTGGTGTTGCTTTGCAGAGTCTCTGCCTCTTGACAGTCTCCCGCCAAACTATATTAAAGGGGTCATGAACTGGGGAAATTGAAGTTCCCTTGGTCTTTTTGCCATGATGGTTGTAGGTTAAACCATTAGTTCACCCAAAAATAAACTGTCATTGACTCTTTAATATCCAACTCTGTTAAAGGATTTTGGTCGCTGTTGGACAGTGTTTTCTCTACTTCCTGTTGGCCTTCTGTAGCTAAGCACTCGTTAGCTTTAGCGTTTTCTTTTCTCCTCTCTCTCGCTCCAGTTTTTCACAAGTTCATCAAACAACCGCAGTAAGAATATTTCATCAAGCACAGTGAGTAATGGCTTCTCCTGCTATCGTTATTTGCAGCTCTTGCCACGTGTACGGTTTATCTATCTCTGTCGCTGATGAGGGATTCACATGTGATAAATGCAGGGAAATAGTTAGGCTGACAGAGAAGATTTCAGAATTAGAGACACGCATCCAATCTTTAACTGAGGACAGTAAGAATGTTAGGGCTCTAGATACGGCTGCCTCCCGTCACAGAGGTCAGTTAATTCTCCGCACATAGAGACTCTTTCACCTAGATATCACACTATAGAGACTGTGTCTGTTCCTTGAACTAGAAAATACAAAAAACGTTCAAACCAAGTTAAGATTAATTTAATTTAGGTTCAACAAATAAAAAAACTAGCAATATGAATAAATGATAAAGCTTGGCTTATTGAATTCATCCGTCAGCTACAGTATCACATCAGACAGTGCACTATAGACCCCCTGAGGAACAGTTCCACTCATTCTCTACTATAGGAGAGGAAGAATTGTATAAACTTGTTAAATCATCTAAACCAACAACATGTATGTTAGACCCTATACCATCTAAGCTCCTAAAAGAGGTGCTTCCAGAAGTCATAGGTCCTCTTCTGACTATTATTAATTCCTCATTATCATTAGGATATGTCCCCAAAACCTTCAAACTGGCTGTTATTAAGCCTCTCATCAAAAAACCACAACTTGAACCCAAAGAACTAGTTAATTATAGACCAATCTCGAATCTCCCTTTTCTGTCCAAGATACTAGAAAAGGTGGTATCCTCACAATTATATTCCTTCTTAGAGAAAAATGGTATATGTGAGGATTTCCAGTCAGGATTTAGACCGTATCATAGTACTGAAACTGCTCTCCTTAGAGTTACAAATGATCTGCTCTTATCATCTGCTCTTATCATCTGATCGTGGGTGTATCTCTCTATTAGTTTTAGGGGTGTCACGATTTCGATTTTAAATCGAAATCGATCGAAATTAAGTCACAGTCTCGAACTTCGATTTAAAAAATGGAATCGTCGATGCTGCCACGCCCCCGTGTTGTATGACGGCAAATCAATGACAAAAATAACCGAGCATTCAACTGATGCTGGCGCGCGCGCGATATGGCTTCCGCGAGAGGAAAACTGAATCGGATGCGAAGAAACAGGAGCCCGCGAGCTCATTTCAAACTCTCGCGCGCGCGTGGCATGTACTCTGCGCGCAATAAAAGCCCTCGCGCGCGCATGCTCATTCCCCACATCCTCGCGCTCGATCATCTCATCTCTGCTCGCGCGAACAATTTTATTTTTGTGGGGCGGGGCTTGCTGTTTTAGTTGTTATCTCAAATGTCATTGGTTATTCCCCTTTTCCTAAAGTCAGTATTCGACGCCTGTTAGAAAATGAGTAATAATTCACTTGACTTGACCCATGACTTCATCAGTGGACCAGATACATGTGAGTAATCATTTATTTTGCTTGTTTAATTTATTTTTGTCTTTAATGTAATTTAATGCATTGTTTGTAGAGTAGATCTTTTGTAGATACTTGATTAACTGGAATTCTTCTGATTGCTAGTGATTGCAGTCTTGTAATAAGAGATACACATTTTACAGACTGTAATGATGCGCACACACACACTGTACATACATACATTATATATATATATATATATATATATATATATATATATATATATATATATATATATATATATATATATATATATATATATATAAATAAATCTAAATGAATGACAGTGAAGTGTTTAACAAGCGATTTATCTTTAATCTTTTAAATAGATACATCGTAATATTTGAAGGTTAGTTTAGTCATTTTTTATTGTTTTTGTTTGTTTTGTTATGAACTTGAATGTCATCTTTTGTGACTGCACTTACAAAAGGGAAACTGGATGGCAGTTTATTTTAAGTTTTCAATTGACTAAAGATATAAGTTATTGTTACATTATGTTGTTAATAAAAGTTTTAAATTTGACAGTGTAATGTACATTGCAAACAAAGGTTAGATATTATATTACATAAAAGTCTAGTTTGAAAAATGACAATCTGTGCTTTAAAGAGAATAAATGTAAAAATCGAGAATCGAATCGAACCGTGACCTTAGAATCGAAAATGCAATCGAATCGAGGATTTGGAGAATCGTGACACCCCTAATTAGTTTTATTGGATCTTAGTGCTGCGTTTGACACAATTGACCACAGCATTCTTTTGCATCTTTTTGCAATTTGAAAAACTAATGGAATGCATAGTCGATATAAAAAACTGGATGACGAGTAATTTCTTACTGCTAGATTCAGAAAAAATAGGTGTTAATTATAGGAGCTAAAAACTCTGCTTGTAATAACCTAGAACACTGTCTAAGACTTGATGGTTGCTCTGTCAATTCTTCGTCATCAGTTAGGAACCTAGGTGTGCTACTTGATCGCAATCTTTCCTTAGAAAGCCACGTTTCTAGCATTTGTAAAACTGAATTTTTCCATCTAAAAAATATATCTCTAAATTACGGCCTATCCTCTCAATGTCGAATGCAGAAATGTTAATCCATGCATTTATGACTTCAAGGTTAGACTACTGTAATGCTTTATTGGGTGGTTGTTCTGCACGCTTAGTAAACAAACTACAGCTAGTCCAAAATGCAGCAGCAAGAGTTCTTACTAGAACCAGGAAGTATGACCATATTAGCCCGGTCCTGTCCACACTGCACTGGCTCCCTATCAAACATCGTATAGATTTTAAAATATTGCTTATTACTTATAAAGCCCTGAATGGTTTAGCACCTCAGTATTTGAATGAGCTCCTTTTACATTATACTCCTCTACGTCCACTACGTTCTCAAAACTCAGGCAATTTGATAATACCTAGAATATCAAAATCAACTGCGCATTTAGATTTCCCCGCGTTCACTATGATTTAGTCGCTTTCAGCGGTGGCTCGTCGGGTGAGGCAGGGGAGGCACAGTTTCCCCCAAATTTTGAGGTGAATATGAGGAAGATTTTATGTTAATAAAATTCAATATTCATTTCAGTTCATGTCTCAGAATGTATGTATTTTTGTTTGTAATTTCACAGTTGTAATACCATTACATGAAAGCAGGGGCGTAGCACCAAATTTTGGGCCCTGTATACTCTGAAAGTCAGTGGGCCCCCTACACATGCCAATGGGGGTCCAGAGTGTCTGGCACAACTTCATAAACACTGCAACAAAAAAAATTGTTTTGAAGAATGTTTTCGTCAATTTAGTCAGTTTTTTCATTGAACCAAAAAGAAACATTGAGAAGAAGGATAATGGAACGGTCTGTTGCATGCAATAGTAAGGCTTTCCTCTCTGTACACATATCCTTAAGTACAATTTTGCAAGTTTTATTGGTGTCCCCTTCAAAACTTGCTTGTGAGAAATGTTATGGTTATCCCCCCCCCCCCCCCCCCAACATTTAGATGAGATTTTCGCCCCTGGTTTGTACAATATTCAGTTTCTGCTGGTCTGACTTCATCAAAATAGTGTTTAAAAATTACTTTCGGTTTATAGTGACCATAACACATAAAAACGCATTAATGGGAACATTAAAGAAAGTTCTTAAAAAAAGTAACAAAAAAGTTACTTTAAACAGTAATGCATTACTTTTTGGTGTAATCAACAAAGTAATTGAGTTACTTTTTGAATTAAGTAACTTTTAACTAGATAATATTTCTTAGTAACTAGCACAACACTGGTGTTGTCAGTTTGGGAGTTCGGAGCATGAATCATTTGAGTCAGTTCGGGAGTTCGGAGCGGGTTCGCGAATCATTTGAGTTTGTTCGGGAGTTTGGAGCGTGAATCATTTGAGTCAGTTAGGGAGTTCGGAGCGTGAATCGATTCATAAAGAAATTTACAGTCACTCGCTGGTAGTTTTAGTGTATTTTTTACAGTATCATTTAAACCCTCATGTTGTCTCAAACCTGAATGACGTACTTTCTTTTGCACAACATAAAAGAAGGTATTTTGAAGACTGTTGCAAAACAAAGATGTTTTGGTCATTAGTGACTTTCACTGCATGTAAAAAAAAAAAAAAAAAAAGTACTGAGATGTGTGTATATATATATATATATATATATATATATATATATATATATATATATATATATATATATATATATATACAGCTCTAAAAATCGCTTGCAGTAGCTCTGCTACTCAAATTATTTCAAAATTGCAATCCATATACAACTATGATCAGCTTTAGCAGCATTCCCCTCATCCCCTGAGGTAACAACAACTATACTGAAGGGGTTTTATATATATATACCTTTATAAAAAGTAATAAATCATTTTATCCTATTTACATTTCTTACCTTTTTTACTGTATTTATTTGTTCCTTGTTCGTTTTCGTCCATATAATTAAACGCAAATAAAACGAAACATTTGTTTCTTTTTTTTATATTATGTATATTCAACAGGGGAGCAATTGAAAAAATAACAGAGCAGCAGAATATGCAATTTTTTAATAATAATAATAATAAAAACGTATAGTTACGTTAACCCGCGGGATTTTGCGGGCGGGAGCGGGAAGAAACTTGATTGTTTGCGGGCGGGAGCGGGATAAAATAACTTCTATTTTTGCGGGCGCGGGCGCGGGACGGAAAAATCCATTCTGCGCAGGTCTCTGAAAGAGTCGGATGCGCATGCGCTTTTCACTTGTAAAACTCAAGGGTATATGGGTAATGTAGTCTCGGCTCTCTGTGGGACGAATTAGGATTAGGATAGGATAGACTTTTTTCATTTTTATTCAGCTCTACATAAATACATTTTGAGATTCTTACTTAGCCTAACGAGTAGTTAAAATACAACAAATACTTCACATTTCTCCTGATCAGCCACAAAAATGGAGCTTAATCACAAATTATTTACATATTTACATGAATATTATGGAAACACACTGAACTTAATAACACATATTTGGGTAAGACGCTATGGTAAAAGTGTGTAGGCCCATTATTTAAATAATAATTATAATAACAGTATAAACAGCACATATTTGAGTATGAATGAAACAACATGATAGGAGCAGTTTTCCCTCACGTGAATCCCCATGTTATAACTTTCAAGACTTCAAAACATTCAAGTTTATAACTGACCACCTCTAAAAACAAATTTATAACTGTCTTTTCAAAGAAATATGAATCTTTGGGGCTGCTGCTTCGACGCTGTACAAACGCTTCCAGTGTGAAACGGGTCAAGAACCAATGAGAATCGCCCAGTTGCATGAGCTCACACTTGCCTGGAGAATCATGATTGTTAATGAAGTGGGAGGGACTATTGCTAATTAGCTGAGACACAAGAGTACAAAAAGACCAATGTGCAGTATCTCAATAGTGTGGTTCGCTGTTGGACAATGGCTGGAAGTTGGTGGCTGGTTCAGGTATTAGCACTGTGTGCTCTCTGTCATGCTCTTCCAAAGAAGGGTAAGTGGAGTAAACTGTCCCAGAATCCTCCAGCTCTGATGCTCCAGCAAACTGACCAGCGGCTTCAGCAGTCAGTTCAACAGACTAATCAGCAGCTTCCTCAGAAGATTCAGTTTCAGAAGCAAGTAGCGAAGGCTGAGCCTTTGGACAGATGTTCTGTAGCTGATTCTGAGCAGATCCAATGTGGACAACCTGGTATCAGTAGTGCTGAATGTGAAGCTATCAACTGCTGCTTTAGTGGACAGCAGTGTTACTATGGGAAGACCGGTAAGAGTGAGTCAGGGTTATACTCTCAGTTAAACTGATCCTCAACATGAACCTGCTCTTGTTCCTCTCTGTTCCAGTGACTGTCCAGTGTATAAGAGATGGTCAGTTTGTGGTAGTGGTGGCTAGAGATGTTACACTGCCTCGACTGAGTCTGGATTCAGTCAGTTTACTGGGAGGAAGTGACCCAGCTTGCAGTCCTGTGGGGTCCACACCTTCCTTTGCTGTATACCAGTTCCCTGTGACTGCATGTGGCACAAGAGTGATGGTGAGGAGATGCTTATGGTTTTATTCTGCATGGCCTATGATGGACTGGATGCCAACAGTGTTGCTATTTGCAGGAGGACAGTGGTTATGTGGTGTATGAGAACAGAATGAGCTCCTCGTATGAAGTGGGGATTGGACCACTTGGTTCAATCACAAGGGACAGTCACTTTGAGTAGGTGCTCTATGCTGGTCTTATTTGGTGGTCTGTAACAAATGCTACAAGCTCATGGTTTGTCCAGGCTTCTCTTCCAGTGTAGGTACTCTGGCACTTCTGTGGAAGCTCTGGTTGTGGAGGTCAACACTGTTCCTCCACCTCCACCAGTAGCTGCCCCTGGACCCCTCAGGGTGGAGCTTAGACTGGCCAATGGTCAGTGTGTCACCAAAGGGTGTGCAGAAGGTGTGTTCTTGTCCCATGTGTTCCTAGTATCTTTAGACTCCAGGTTGCAGCAGTGTTTAATCCCTGGTGTTCCTCAGGGGATGAGGCCTACACGTCCTACTACAGTGATGCTGATTATCCCATCACAAAAGTCCTGCGGGAGCCTGTGTATGTTGAGGTGCACATTGTGGAGAGGACTGACCCCAACATTGTCCTGATGCTGGGACACTGCTGGGCAACTTCCGCCCCCAATCCACTCAGTCTACCCCAGTGGGACCTTCTGGTTGATGGGTGAGTAATGACCATGTTTATCCAGTTAGTCTGTGGCTTTTCTAACCTCCTTGTCCCTTTCAGATGCCCTTACCAGGATGACCGTTACCTGACCACATTGGTTCCAGTGACTGGCTCTTCTGGTCTTCAGTTCCCAACCCACTACAAGCGCTTCATTGTGAAGATGTTCACGTTTGTGGATCCCACATCACTGGCTCCTCTGCAGGAAACTGTATGCCGCTTTACTTTAACCTTTAGTGTTACTCCTGTTTCTAGATTTGACTTGACCCTCTTTCCTCCCTGTCAGATCTTCATCCACTGTAGTACAGCGGTGTGCCATCCGTCTTCTGGCTCCTGTGAGCAAAGCTGCGGCAGGACGAGTGAGTTCTTGCTCTCTTGACTAGAGGAACTGAGAATCTTCACTATTTCCCTTCACACTTCTAACATTTCTCTTGCAGGAAGGGACACTCATGTGAAGACCATCTCTAGTGAGCAGACGGTGGTTTCTAGTGGAGCAGTTATTCTGATCATGTAAATCTGGTCTCTTTAATAAACCGTGTAAAAACCAAGATCACTGTCTCAATAGTTTGACCTCACACACCGGAATCACCACCTGGAGGGAGACCCAAAGCTTTGCTCCACTAACCACCAGTTATTTCTGCAGTTTGCAAAATGTAGTAAAGTTAAAAGGCAAGTGCAGTAAACGTCTTGTGTAACTTGTACAGACAAACATGAACGCCATATAAACTGTCTGAAGTGTCACATTAATAGTTTCCTGAAGGAAACTGCTGAACATTAATTTGATTTGTTCACTTTCTGATGCCTGCTTGCCTATGTACACTACACATGGTTTAATATACGATTGACTTTGGTCTCTTAGTATTGTTTAAAAAGCCAGTAAGATGAAAGTTCTAAGCTTCCTATCACTGTTTATAAGTCCTGTACATTAGGTTTAAGTCCATCCAAGGTTAAAAACATTGTCATTTTGTCAAAATATCATTTTAAAATTACCTCAATTCTCAGAGATCCCCAAACGGTTCACACGAAGCTGTTCAAAAGATTCAGTTTCCTTAAACCCCACCTTTCGGTAGCATACTGTGTTCTGATTGGTCAACTAACATAGTCAGGTTTGATTGGTTGTTCCGCACACACCTCCACGGTACGATGTGTTCGCATCTGTTTGGGGTGAATTATGTCGTCTTCCCCTCATCGCAAAGCAAACAGTAAAATAAAAAACTTGAACAGGCTTGCTGCGGGGGCGTGGTCACATTACATATAACGAAGGGAGACGTGAAAAACAGACATCACGTTGTTTTCATATGGATTACTTTATCACAGAATATCTGTTAGCAGCACTTGTTTAGTTTTAAAGTAGACATGTCAAGCTTTCTATAGATATCTCTCTCATGTCTCGAGTCTTCAAGGAGTTACACTTCATTTTAATGACGTGTTTGTACATGAAGATCAGCGCAGACAGCACACATACTGATAAGACGCTCGGGAGAAAACAGACACATAACTTCATAATCATACTTCACGTTGTGATTCGGAGATGCTCGTTGGTCTAAATAAAGTTGATAATGAACCCTCTTTTATGGCCAAACGCTTTGAAAATCCCGCTGTACTCACCGAGATTAGAAAAGCAGTCATCAGTGAAATGTTGTGAACACAACAAAAGGGATTTGTTGTACTGTTCTGGTATTGTGGTAAAGATGAATTTTAGCCATTGGTTCTTCTGATCTTCATTCTTTGGCAGTGAAAATAAAACAAACTTGCCGTTACAATTAAAAACACACTGTCTCCTCGACATGACGCTCTCACACCAATCAGAGCGTCTGTGTGTGTGTGTGTGTGTGGGGCAGGTCAGAGGTCAGTTTCTCCCAAGACGGTAGGCGGAGATTATTATGCAAAGTGTTCTAGTGATGTACAGAGAGATGGGCAAAAGATTTGAAATCTATAACGACTCGTTTCAGCGATTCAGAGTCGACTCCTTACTTTAGAAGCCAGTAACTTTATAAATCATGTACTTTTTGGTTTAATTACTTTGCACATTGTTTACACTGATGGACAGCTACATCATACACTGTAATACAGGTCATTTTTGATTTACCATCTGTGTGGCTCTTTAAATGTATTAAGGCACATTACGTGTTGCAGTGTTTGTGGCACTGTTTAATGACTGAAATATTGCAGTGGGTGCTTAATAGTAATTTGAAATGGGCAAAACTCGTATTTTTGTTCACTTGAGAGGTAATCTAAATACTTGTGCCTGTGGAACGGCTAGAAAAACTGAAAGGCTTGTGCTGCAGTTCTATGGATGATTTCCCGTCCAGGTCTTTGAGGTTGTAACATGAAAACGATTAACTGGTGTGTCCCCCCCCCCAACTATATTAAAGGGGTCATGAACTGGGAAATTGACGTTCCCTTCGTCTTTTTGCCATGGTGGTTGTACTTGTAAAGCATTAGTTCACCCAAAAACGAAAACGGTCATTGACTCCCCCTCATGTCTTTCCAAACACATAAGACCTCCATTTATCTTCAGAACACAGTTTAAGATATTTTAGATTTAGTCCGAGAGCTCTCAGTGCCTCCACTGAAGCCAATAATAACCAACTGCAGAACCGCAGAACCATTACGTCATAACAGTCTGAGGACGACAGCGCCAGACCGACTGTTTGAGAGCGGAAGTGGGCGGGGTAGCAGCCCGATGCCGGAAGTTCATGTTTAGACGTGTTTGTTTAGACTAGACAGTAAAAGGTTTTTAGAAGGTAAAAGATAAACATTAAAAGGTTTTTAGACAGTAAAAGATAGACAATAAAAGGTTTAACTATGGCGGAGCACACTGTAGAACAAGGAAAAGAAGAAGAGAAAGAAGTAAAAAGAAGTTATATATTTGATAGATGCAACATACTTAACATTATAACGTTACGCTTATACAAGACAGCTCTGTACTGATATATACATATTTTTTTAAAGGAATAATTTTGTAAGTTAGGCTAATATTTAGCAATATCACAGTATCACTTTGTTGGGTTACATATTCATGGTTTGTGATTTAATTTGTTGTTGCGTTGTATTTTACAGCATTTGTTAAATTTTCTGACCATGAGAATTGCATAATTTCAAAACATTACTTTACATGCATCCTGATTAAACCACAATGTATTGTTGAGGACACTTCCAATCTCCCCAGGGACAACAGATGGAAATGAGCTAGCAGCCAAATGTGGTGCATCTCTTCTCTTGTGAGAATAATTCTTTTAAATGAATTAATTATTTCATTATTTTTTTGAACTCTTCTCTCATGAAGGAACCACAGATGGTCAAAGACCTCAGGACCGCAGTTGGATGGCTGCGGGACAACTGCCACTCCTTCAGAGGTTCTGTGCAAGAGCCGTCATATCTGGACCTAAAGAAGGAAGACCAGGAAGAGGCCCTTCTTAAACTTGATCGGGCGGAAAGAAAAGATGATCTGGAACTGGCCAAAAAGCCTTTCATGTTTCAGTTCCAGTTTCAACAGGACATGGAAGTTTTTCTTTTCGAATGTCACGACGAAAGGCACCTCAGAATAAACTCCATGTTTATGGAGTTTTAATTTGTTATTTATTTTTCTCTTGAGAATTATTGATGTAAAATTTGTGCCTGTATAACTTTTATAAGATTTATTTTCTTTGGTTTAATTTGTTTTATATAATTTATTTATCTAGTTTGATTTTGTAATTTTATTTAATTAGAAAACAGCTAGTGTGTGATTTTATTTAAAACTCATTTTATTTAAATTAATGTTTTTTTTTTTTTTTTCAGTCCATTATATTATTGTGTATGGTGGTCTATGTTGTTTGAGTATTTAAAGTTATTTTCAACTGAATAAAATGTTCAAACTCTCAAGCTCTGTTTTCATTGGATTATTTATTTTTAATTTTATGCTTTGTCTAATGTATAATATTGTTAATCAGTCTTAAATATACATTTTCAAATAAATCGTTTAAAACAAAGTCTTAATAATAACAACATTGTTTTAAACTTTAAAAGTTCCAAAACACGGAAGTAGCGTAATTCCTTGCCCCGCCCACTTCCGCCCTCAGACAGTCGGGCTGGCGCTGTCGTCCTCAGACTGTTGTGACGTAATGGTTCTGCGGTTCTGCAGTCAGACCTATCTCACTGAAGCTGTGTGTACGGTCTACGGTCCACGTCCAGAAAGGTAAGAAAAACAAAGTAGTCCATGTGACGTCAGTTAGAGAGGAAGAGAAGATGATGCTGAATAAAGTCATTATTTTTGGACTAAAATTGTGTTTTTGATTCTTCAACAAATTCTAACGTATGACGTCACATGGACTACTTTGGTTTTATTACTTTTCTGGACATGGACAGTAGACCTTTGGATATAAAGACGAGTCTTTAAAGAAGATGCTTGAGGTTTATAAGAAGTGTGTGAGACAGATCTCGGTTCTCTGCCTTGTGTCCCTGGTCTCTCTCTCAAAAAAAAAAAAAATGTTTACAAATTAAGTTATTAACATTAAATGGAGTTATTTGAAAAAATTTCCACTTCTTTTCGGGGTGTATGGTAAATCATATATTTTGACTACCTTTTTTATTTTTACAAGTGCATTAAAGCTGATATCTCTGTCTTATTCGATTCTAATTGGAGAAAATTATTTGTCATCCAATCTTTTACATTTTTAACACTCTGTTAGCTTAAATAATTTAGAAGTTTCATCTGGTCTCGTTGAGATATATAGCTGAGTATCATCAGCATAACAGTGGAAGCTAATTCCGTATTCAGTTTGTACAATATTCAGTTTGTGCTGGTCTGACTTAATCAATATAGTGTTTAAAAATTACTTTCTGTTTTACTTAGTGACCATAACGCATAAAAGCGCATTAATGGGAACATTAAAGAAAGTTCTTTTTAAAAAGTAACTAAAAATGCACTAATGCATTACTTTTTGGTGTACGTAATCAACAAAGTAATTGAGTTACTTTTTGAATTAAGTAACTAGTAACTGTAACTAGATACTATTTCTTAGTAACTAGCACAACACTGGTGTTGCCAGTTCGGCCGTTCGGAGCGTGAATCATTTGAGTCAGTTCGAGAGTTCGGAGCGTGAATCATTTGAGTCAGTTCGGGAGTTCGGAGCGGGTTCGCGAATCATTTGAGTCTGTTCGGCAGTTCGGAGCGTGAATCATTTGAGTCAGTTTGGCAGTTCGGAGCGTGAATCATTTGAGTCAGTTCGGGAGTTCGGAGCGTGAATCATTTGAGTCAGTTCGGGAGTTCGGAGCGTGAATCATTTTAATCAGTTCGGGAGTTCAAAGCGTGAATCATTTTAATCAGTTTGGGAGTTCGAAGCGGGATCGCGAATCATTTGAGTCAGTTTGGCAGTTCGGAGCGTGAATCATTTGAGTCAGTTTGGCAGTTCGGAGCGTGAATCATTTTAATCAGTTCAGGAGTTCGGAGCGGGATCGCGAATCATTTGAGTCAGTTTGGCAGTTCGGAGTGTGAATCATTTGAGTCAGTTCGGGAGTTCGGAGCGTGAATCGATTCATAAAGACATTTACAGTCACTCACTGGTAGTTTTAGTTTATTTTTTACAGCATCATTTAAACCCTCATGTTGTCTCAAACCTGAATGATGTACTCTCCTTTGCACAACATAAAAGAAGGTATTTTGAAGACTGTTGCAAAACAAAGATGTTTTGGTCATTAGTGACTTTCACTGCATGAAAAAAAAGAATACTGAGATGTTTTTCAAATTATCTTTTTTTTATGTCCCATACTTTATGTTAGGCTGTAAATAAAGCCTAAACAGTTAACACAATAATAGATTCAAATTATCTTTTGGGGGTATTTTCACAGCCAAATTTAGTTTGCGTCTAATTAGATTAATTGCAGCACCCTGTGAATAATTAGATTCAAAATTTTAATTGACTGACAGCCCTTATAAATATATATATATATATGTCAGTATATGTTTGTATGTATGTTTCTTGAAATTGATTCTGAATATTATTTTTTATAATATACATTTAGATTGCTTTCATTTATTTATTTCAAAAAGTTCTGTGTTATGTTGTCCATTGTTGATAGTTTTCATACTTAAGCTGTGAAAGGAACATTTTTAAGAGCTCAACACAACAGCTTTTATGATGCAGAAGCCACTAGTTTTTGATTCTGAATATATTATTCAGGTGTTTTGTTATTTATTTCGGAAATCCTTGTGATATAATTCCATTCAAGTTTATTTGTATAGCGCTTTTTACAATACAAATCGTTACAAAGCAACTTTACAGAAAATTATGTTTCCACAATATTTAGTAATAGCTTATAAGTGGTGACTGTCAGTTTGTGCACGTATGACAGGATTTGTAGAAAAATTAATACAAGACGTGGTCAGCAAGACGATGAACATTATTAATATGATTAATAATTAATAATTATTATATGATGCAGTCACACTTGTAGCAATATTTGTTAGTTCTGTTGTTGATTCAGGGTCAGCATCATCTGAGGTCCACTGAGGGTCAGCATCATCTCTTCTCAGGTGTTCTGGATCCAGACTGGAGCTTGTGTAAATCCTAGTTACCACGGGATGAAGATCCATCAGAAACAGAGAAACACATAGAGACATCATTAGCATAGCTGCTGATCCAACAAAGTAAAATTAATTAGTTTAACCCAAGCTAGAGAATAAAAATGCACCTTTGATCAGATGCAACTACACTCACAATTTAAGAGATACATTATTCGAATGCTTGGCGAAAGAGATGTGTTTTTAATCTAGATTTAAACAGAGAGAGTGTGTCTGAACCCGAACATTATCAGGAAGGCTATTCCAGAGTTTGGGAGCTAGATGTGAGAAAGCTCTACCTCCTTTAGTGGACTTTGCTATCCTAGGAACTACCAAAAGTCCAGTGTTTTGTGACCTTAGGGTGCGTGATGGGTTGTAGCGTGGTAGAAGGCTAGTTAGGTACGCTGGAGCTAAACCATTTAGGGCCTTATAGGTAAGTTATGATAATTTGTTACTGATACAAAACTTAATAGGTAGCCAGTGCAGAGACTGTAAAATTGGGGTAATATGATCATATTTTCTTGACCTGGTAAGGACTCTAGCTGCTGCATTTTGGACGACCTGTAGCTTGTTTATTGAAGAAGCAGGACAACCACCTAGAAGTGCATTACAATAGTCCAGTCTAGAGGTCATGAATGCATGAACTAGCTTTTCTGCATCAGAAACAGATAACATGTTTCGTAGCTTGGCAATGTTTCTAAGATGGAAGAATGCAGTTTTTGTAACATTGGAAATATGATTTTCAAAAGACAAGTTGCTGTCTAATATAACACCCAGATTTCTGACTGTAGAGGAAGTAACAGTACATCCGTCCAGTGGTGGACAGTAACGGAGTAGCTTTACTTCGTTACTGTACTTAAGTAAATTTTTCAAGTATCTGTACTTTACTGAAATAGTTTTATTTTGAGTAACTTTTACTTTTACTTCACTACATTCCAAAGCATAAGATCGTACTTTTAACTTCACTACATTTCATAAAACATATCGTTACTCCCTATAATATATCACGTGCTCCGACACGCAGAAGCGGTGTCTGATTCATCATGAACGAACTGAGTCTTTTCAAAATAAACCTTTAAATCGGATCGCGAATCGCACCAAACGATTCGTTTACGAATTAGAATGATCCGATTGCAGCTGTTCTGGAGTCGACCACTCACTGATTCAAATGAACCGTTTAGTGTGCGTCTGGTGCGTCTGGTGTTGCTAAAAGTAAGTTATTAATGTCGGAATTTAGGATTAATTATTGTAACTGAAAATCATATTTTTATTATTTATTTTATATTTATTTTGATAATTTAGAATTATTACTGAAATACAACCTTTTTTTGTTTTCAAACAGTTCATTGAACAATAATAAGTACCTGAAGCTGACAATGAAGTAAATGTATAATAATTAGCAAAGATGATTAATTTAGCGCTGTAAACCCGCGTGTGAGGGGCGGAGACGCGCCGCGGAGCGTCAGACGCGCTTGAGGACCAAACACAGCAGAGCGGTAGGAAACTTCACTCCTCTCTCTTTTACTATAGCGATTTATTTTTAGATACATGATCTGAGTCTGAGTTGTAGAGTTAGAGTTATTAGAGAAATATAATAATTTTTTACATTCTTTGGTCGAAGTTTTCAGATCGGCAATTCGGAGCCTGTTCGCGACTCTGTTGATTCAGATCGGCTCTTCGGAGCATGTTCGCGACTCGGTTGATTCAGATCGGGACTTCGGAGCCTGTTCGCGACTCGGTTGATTCAGATCGGGACTTCACAGCCTGTTCATGACTCGGTTGATTCAGATCGGGACTTCTGGACTTCGGAGCATTTTCGCGACTCCGTTGATTCAGATCGGCACTTCGGAGCATGTTCGCGACTCGGTTGATTCAGATCAGGACTTCGGAGCCTGTTCGCGACTCGGTTGATTCAGATCGGCACTTCGGAGCATGTTCGCGACTCGGTTGATACCGATCGGCACTTCGGAGCCTGTTCGCGACTCGGTTGATTCAGATCATCGGAGCCTGTTCGCGACTCGGTTGATTCAGATCGGCACTTCGGAGCATGTTCGCGACTCGGTTGATTCAGATCGGCACTTCGGAGCATGTTCGCGACTCGGTTGATTCAGATCGGCACTTCGGAGCATGTTCAACGACTCCGTTGATTCAGATCGGCACTTCGGAGCCTGTTGGCGACTCAGTTGATTCAGATTGGGACTTCGGAGCATGTTTGAGATTTTTTTTAGACGAGTAACGTTAGACAGACATGAATGTTTATTCTAGGGGTGCTCCGATCACGATCGGCCGATCGTTAATGCGCATCTCAGAATCAGAATCAGAATCAGAATGAGCTTTATTGCCAGGTATGTACACATACGAGGAATTTGTTTTCGTGACAGAAGCTCCGCAGTACAACAGAATGACAGCGACAGAACATAAAACACATAATAAAAGAATAAAAAATACAAATAAGAAGATAGTGAATAACAATATACAAATGACAATTGTAGGCAAGTATATTACAAAATGAAGTTATGTATTTCTCATCAGTAAAGCCGGTTTTCTAATCAGTGGTTAATTCCATCAGGTGCGTGATTTCACATAGAGCAGCTGTTACTACACAGAGCCATTGTTAACTGAGAAGATGGGCCAATAAACGCTGAAAATTAACGTGATTTGCGCATCTTCTCTATTAACAACGGCTCTGTGTAGTAACAGCTGCTCTATGAGAAATCACGCACCTGATGGAATTAACCGCTGATTAGAAAACCGGCTTTACTGAGGAGATATGCATAACGATCGGAGCACCTCTAGTTTATTCAGAACGGTACTGAAAATAATTAAATATTGTAGCTGATGCTAAATGTCTAGCAGGCTTGCTGGTGCTAACTTGAGGTAATTTTTATAAATAATGTCCAAATATTTTTATTCAACCACCTATATATATATATATAGATAGATAGATATAGATATAGATAGATAGATAGATAGATAGATATAGATATATAGGTACATCTGGGGAGAAAAGAAAGGATGTGATGTTCAGAAAATGGTAACTACAGTAATTATCAAAGAGGGGAAGAGATGCACCCCGTTTGGCCAGGGGTGTTTTTAAACTCCAGACAAGGTCTGAGAAGGAAAAAAATCATTATGAAAATATAATTATATTTTCCTTAAGATGTTCTTCCTAACTTCAGGCCTTATTATCATGTCATATATAACTGTGATGTTCTGTAAAACCACAAACTTTAAAATACTTTTTTCTTACGGGTGAAGATCAGATGGTCATCTCTGTTTTCTCTCAGGTACATCACAGTGTAAGCTTCACAGTGAACATTACTCTCGTAAGCGTAGTCCATATCAACAACAAAAATATATCTTGACTCCATATAGTGGTTATTTTGGAAAAAATCCCAGGTATTTTGAGCAGTAGGATTATAAAAAAAAAAAATGTGCTAATATAAAATTAAATTAGCAAAATTGCAAACATCTATCTTTCAGTACTTTTTACTTAAGTACATACAAAATTGAGTACTTTTGTACTTTCACTTGAGTAAAATTGAAAAAGGAGTACTTTTACTTTTACTGGAGTAATATTTTATTATTCGTATCTGTACTTTTACTCAAGTACTTGATTTGTGTACTTCGTCCACCACTGCATCCGTCTAGTTGCAGATTGTAATCTACAAGATTCTGTGTAGTGTATTTTTTGGTCCAATAATTAATATCTCTGTCTTATCCGAATTTAATTGGAGAACATTTTCTGTCATCCAGTCTTTTACATTTTTAACACACTCTGTTAGCTTAGATAATTTAGAAATTTCATCTGGTCTCATTGAGATATATAGCTGAGTATCATCAGCATAACAGTGGAAGCTAATTCCGTATTCAGTTTGTACAATATTCAGTTTGTGCTGGTCTGACTTAACCAAAATAGAGTTTAAACATTACTTTCTGTTTTACTTATTGACCATAACACATAAAAGCGCATTAATGGGAACATTAAAGAAAGTTCTTTAAAAAAGTAACTAAAAATGCACTAATGCATTACTTTTTGGTGTAAGTAATAAACAAAGTAATTGAGTTACTTTTTGAATTAAGTAACTAGTAACTGTAACTAGATACTATTTCTTAGTAACTAGCACAACACTGGTGTTGCCAGTTTGGGAGTTCGGAGCGGGATCGCAAATCATTTGAGTCAGTTCGGGAGTTCGGAGCGTGAATCGATTCATAAAGACATTTACAGTCACTCGCTGGTAGTTTTAGTTTATTTTTTACAGTATCATTTAAACCCTCATGTTGTCTCAAACCTGAATGATGTACTCTCCTTTGCACAACATAAAAGAAGGTATTTTGAAGACTGTTGCAATGTAGCAATTGTAGCAATTTGAAAAACTAAAGGAATGCATAGTCAAAATAAAAAACTGGATGACGAGTAATTTCTTAGTGCTAAATTCTGAAAAAGCTTTATTGGCTGGTTGTTCTGCATGCTTGGTAAACAAACATTTGCATTGTTGACACACTGTTCCTAATTAATGTTGTTCAGTTGCTTTGACAGTCTTTACTGTTTAAAGAGCTATAGAAATAAAGGTGACTATTGACTTGTAGGCTACAACGGTATGTTTCTAATTATTTACATATTTACATGAATATTATGGAAACACACTGAACTTAAACATATATTTTGACTACCTTTTTTATTTTTACAAGTGCATTAAAGCTGATATCTCTGTCTTATCCGATTCTAATTGGAGAAAATTATTTGTCATCCAATCTTTTACATTTTTAACACACTCTGTTAGCTTAGATAATTTAGAAGTTTCATCTGGTCTCGTTGAGATATATAGCTGAGTATCATCAGCATAACAGTGGAAGCTAATTCCGTATTCAGTTTGTACAATATTCAGTTTGTGCTGGTCTGACTTAATCAATATAGTGTTTAAAAATTACTTTCTGTTTTACTTATTGACCATAACGCATAAAAGCGCATTAATGGGAACATTAAAGAAAGTTCTTTAAAAAAGTAACTAAAAATGCATTAATGCATTACTTTTTGGTGTAAGTAATCAACAAAGTAATTGAGTTACTTTTTGAATTAAGTAACTAGTAACTGTAACTAGATACTATTTCTTAGTAACTAGCACAACACTGGTGTTGCCAGTTCAGCAGTTTGGAGCGTGAATCATTTGAGTCAGTTTGGGCAGTTCGGAGCGTGAATCGATTCATAAAGACATTTACAGTCACTCGCTGGTAGTTTTAGTTTATTTTTTACAGCATCATTTAAACCCTCATGTTGTCTCAAACCTGAATGACACAACATAAAAGAAGGTATTTTGAAGACTGTTGCAAAACAAAGATGTTTTGGTCATTAGTGACTTTCACTGCATGAAAAAAAAGAATACTGAGATGTTTCTCAAATTATCTTTTTTTTATGTCCATACTTTATGTTAGGCTGTAAATAAAGCCTAAACAGTTAACACAATAATAGATTCAAATTATCTTTTGGGGGTATTTTCACAGCCAAATTTAGTTTGCGTCTAATTAGATTAATCGCAGCACCCTGTGATTAATTAGATTCAAAATTTTAATTGACTGACAGCCCTTATAAATATATATATATGTCAGTATATGTTTGTATGTATGTTTCTTGAAATTGATTCTGAATATTATTTTTTATAATATAAATTCAGATTGCTTTCATTTATTTATTTAAAAAAGTTCTGTGTTATGTTGTCCATTGTTGATAGTTTTCATACTTAAGCTGTGAAAGGAACATTTTTAAGAGCTCAACACAACAGCTTTTATGATGCAGAAGCCACTTTAGTTTTTGATTCTGAATATATTATTCAGGTGTTTTGTTATTTATTTCAGAAACCCTTGTGATATAATTCCATTCAAGTTTATTTGTATAGCGCTTTTTACAATACAAATCGTTACAAAGCAACTTTACAGAAAATTATGTTTCCACAATATTTAGTAATAGCTTATAAGTGGTGACTGTCAGTTTGTGCACGTATGACAGGATTTGTAGAAATATTAATACAAGACGTGGTCAGCCAGACGATGAACATTATTAATATGATTAATAATTAATAATTATTATATGATGCAGTCACACTTGTAGCAATAATTGTTAGTTCTGTTGTTGATTCAGGGTTAGCATCATCTGAGGTCCTCTGAGGGTCAGCATCATCTCTTCTCAGGTGTTCTGGATCCAGACTGGAGCTTGTGTAAATCCTAGTTACCACGGGATGAAGATCCAGCAGAAACAGAGAAACACATAGAGACATCATTAGCATAGCTGCTGATCCAACAAAGAAAAATTAATTAGTTTAACCCAAGCTAGAGAATAAAAATGCACATTTGATCAGATGCAACTACACTCACAATTTAAGAGATACATTATTCGAATGCTTGGCGAAAGAGATGTGTTTTTAATCTAGATTTAAACAGAGAGAGTGTGTCTGAACCCCGAACATTATCAGGAAGGCTATTCCAGAGTTTGGGAGCCAAATGTGAGAAAGCTCTACCTCCTTTAGAGGACTTTGCTATCCTAGGAACGACCAAAAGTCCAGTGTTTTGTGACCTTAGGGTGCGTGATGGGTTGTAGCGTGGTAGAAGGCTAGTTAGGTACGCTGGAGCTAAACCATTTAGGGCCTTATAGGTAAGTAATGATAATTTGTAACTGATACGGAACTTAATAGGTAGCCAGTGCAGAGACTGTAAAATTGGGGTAATATGATCATATTTTCTTGACCCTGGTAAGGACTCTAGCTGCTGTATTGTGGACGACCTGTAGCTTGTTTATTGACGAAGCAGGACAACCACCTAGAAGTGCATTACAATAGTCCAGTCTAGAGGTCATGAATGCATGAACTAGCTTTTCTGCATCAGAAACAGATAACATGTTTCGTAGCTTGGCAATGTTTCTAAGATGGAAGAATGCAGTTTTTGTAACATTGGAAATATGATTTTCAAAAGACAAATTGCTGTCTAATATAACACCCAGATTTCTGACTGTAGAGGAAGTAACAGTACATCCGTCTAGTTGCAGATTGTAATCTACAAGATTCTGTGTAGTGTATTTTTTGGTCCAATAATTAATATCTCTGTCTTATCCGAATTTAATTGGAGAAAATTATTTGTCATCCAATCTTTTACATTTTTAACACACTCTGTTAGCTTAAATAATTTAGAAGTTTCATCTGGTCTCGTTGAGATATATAGCTGAGTATCATCAGCATAACAGTGGAAGCTAATTCCGTATTCAGTTTGTACAATATTCAGTTTGTGCTGGTCTGACTTAATCAAAATAGAGTTTAAAAATTACTTTCTGTTTTACTTAGTGACCATAACGCATAAAAGCGCATTAATGGGAACATTAAAGAAAATTCTTTAAAAAAGTAACTAAAAATGCACTAATGCATTACTTTTTGGTGTAAGTAATCAACAAAGTAATTGAGTTACTTTTTGAATTAAGTAACTAGTAACTGTAACTAGATACTATTTCTTAGTAACTAGCACAACACTGGTGTTGCCAGTTCGGGAGTTCGGAGCGTGAATCGATTCATAAAGACATTTACAGTCACTCGCTGGTAGTTTTAGTTTATTTTTTACAGCATCATTTAAACCCTCATGTTGTCTCAAACCTGAATGATGTACTCTCCTTTGCACAACATCAATCAATCAATCAATCACCTTTATTTATATAGTGCTTTAAACAAAATACATTGCGCCAAAGCACTGAACAACATTCATTTGGAAAACAGTGTCTCAATAATGCAAAATGATAGTTAAAGGCAGTTCATCATTGAATTCATTGATGTCATCTCTGTTCAGTTGAAATAGTGTCTGTTTTAATTTGCAATCAAGTCAACGATATCGCTGTAGATGAAGTGACCCCAACTAAGCAAGCCAGAGGCGACAGCGGCAAGGAACCGAAACTCCATCGGTGACAGAATGGAGAAAAAACCTTGGGAGAAACCAGGCTCAGTTGGGGTCAGTTCTCCTCTGACCAGACGAAACCAGTAGTTCAATTCCAGGCTGCAGCAAAGTCAGATTGTGCAGAAGAATCATCTGTTTCCTGTGGTCTTGTCCTGGTGCTCCTCTGAGACAAGGTCTTTACAGGGGATCTGTATCTGGGCTCTAGTTGTCCTGGTCTCCGCGGTCTTTCAGGGATGTAGAGGTCCTTTCTAGGTGCTGATCCACCATCTGGTCTGGATACGTACTGGATCCGGGTGACTGCAGTGACCCTCTGATCTGGACACAGACTGGATCTGGTGGCCACGGTGACCTCGGAACAAGAGAGAAACAGACAAATATTAGCGTAGATGCCATTCTTCTAATGATGTAGAAAGTACGGTGTTATGTGAAGTGTTCCGGTTCCAGTTTACCTAATTAATGCAGCCTAAAAATCCTTTAACGGATTTGGATATTAAAAGCATATTAGTATGTTATGTGTATGCCAGGTTAAAGAGATGGGTCTTTAATCTAGATTTAAACTGCAAGAGTGTGTCTGCCTCCCGAACAATGTTAGGTAGGTTATTCCAGAGTTTAGGCGCCAAATAGGAAAAGGATCTGCCGCCCGCAGTTGATTTTGATATTCTAGGTATTATCAAATTGCCTGAGTTTTGAGAACGTAGCGGACGTAGAGGAGTATAATGTAAAAGGAGCTCATTCAAATACTGAGGTGCTAAACCATTCAGGGCTTTATAAGTAATAAGCAATATTTTAAAATCTATACGATGTTTGATAGGGAGCCAGTGCAGTGTGGACAGGACCGGGCTAATATGGTCATACTTCCTGGTTCTAGTAAGAACTCTTGCTGCTGCATTTTGGACTAGCTGTAGTTTAAAAGAAGGTATTTTGAAGACTGTTGCAATGTAGCAATTGTAGCAATTTGAAAAACTAAAGGAATGCATAGTCAAAATAAAAAACTGGATGACGAGTAATTTCTTAGTGCTAAATTCTGAAAAAGCTTTATTGGCTGGTTGTTCTGCATGCTTGGTAAACAAACATTTGCATTATTGACACACTGTTCCTAATTAATGTTGTTCAGTTGCTTTGACACAGTCTTTACTGTTTAAAGAGCTATAGAAATAAAGGTGACTATTGACTTGTAGGCTACAACTGTATGTTTCTAATTATTTACATATTTACATGTATATTATGGAAACACACTGAACTTAATAACACATATTTGGGTAAGACGCTATGGTAAAAGTATGTAGGCCCATTATTTAAATAATAATTATAATAACAGTATAAACAGCACGTTCCTATATGTGAGTATGAATGAAACAACATGATAGGAGCAGTTTTCCCTCACGTGAATCCCCATGTTATAACTTTCAAGACTTCAAAACATTCAAGTTTATAACTGACCACCTCTAAAAACTAATTTATAACTGTCTTTTCAAAGAAATATGAATCTTTGGGGCTGCTGCTTTGACGCTGTGCAAACGCTTCCAGTGTGAAACGGGTCAAGAACCAATGAGAATCGCCCAGTTGCATGAGCTCACACTTGCCTGGAGAATCATGATTGTTAATGAAGTGGGAGGGACTATTGCTAATTAGCTGAGACACAAGAGTACAAAAAGACCCAAGTGCAGTATCTCAATAGTGTGGTTAGCTGTTGGACAATGGCTGGAAGTTGGTGGCTGGTTCAGGTATTAGCACTGTGTGCTCTCTGTCATGCTCTTCCAAAGAAGGGTAAGTGGAGTAAACTGTCCCAGAATCCTCCAGCTCTGATGCTCCAGCAAACTGACCAGCGGCTTCAGCAGTCAGTTCAACAGACTAATCAGCAGCTTCCTCAGAAGATTCAGTTTCAGAAGCAAGTAGCGAAGGCTGAGCCTTTGGACAGATGTTCTGTAGCTGATTCTGAGCAGATCCAATGTGGACAACCTGGTATCAGTAGTGCTGAATGTGAAGCTATCAACTGCTGCTTTAGTGGACAGCAGTGTTACTATGGGAAGACCGGTAAGAGTGAGTCAGGGTTATACTCTCAGTTAAACTGATCCTCAACATGAACCTGCTCTTGTTCCTCTCTGTTCCAGTGACTGTCCAGTGTATAAGAGATGGTCAGTTTGTGGTAGTGGTGGCTAGAGATGTTACACTGCCTCGACTGAGTCTGGATTCAGTCAGTTTACTGGGAGGAAGTGACCCAGCTTGCAGTCCTGTGGGGTCCACACCTTCCTTTGCTGTATACCAGTTCCCTGTGACTGCATGTGGCACAAGAGTGATGGTGAGGAGATGCTTATGGTTTTATTCTGCATGGCCTGTGATGGACTGGATGCCAACAGTGTTGCTATTTGCAGGAGGACAGTGGTTATGTGGTGTATGAGAACAGAATGAGCTCCTCGTATGAAGTGGGGATTGGACCACTTGGTTCAATCACAAGGGACAGTCACTTTGAGTAGGTGCTCTATGCTGGTCTTATTTGGTGGTCTGTAACAAATGCTACAAGCTCATGGTTTGTCCAGGCTTCTCTTCCAGTGTAGGTACTCTGGCACTTCTGTGGAAGCTCTGGTTGTGGAGGTCAACACTGTTCCTCCACCTCCACCAGTAGCTGCCCCTGGACCCCTCAGGGTGGAGCTTAGACTGGCCAATGGTCAGTGTGTCACCAAAGGGTGTGCAGAAGGTGTGTTCTTGTCCCATGTGTTCCTAGTATCTTTAGACTCCAGGTTGCAGCAGTGTTTAATCCCTGGTGTTCCTCAGGGGATGAGGCCTACACGTCCTACTACAGTGATGCTGATTATCCCATCACAAAAGTCCTGCGGGAGCCTGTGTATGTTGAGGTGCACATTGTGGAGAGGACTGACCCCAACATTGTCCTGATGCTGGGACACTGCTGGGCAACCTCCGCCCCCAATCCACTCAGTCTACCCCAGTGGGACCTTCTGGTTGATGGGTGAGTAATGACCATGTTTATCCAGTTAGTCTGTGGCTTTTCTAACCTCCCCTTCCCTTTCAGATGCCCTTACCAGGATGACCGTTACCTGACCACATTGGTTCCAGTGACTGGCTCTTCTGGTCTTCAGTTCCCAACCCACTACAAGCGCTTCATTGTGAAGATGTTCACGTTTGTGGATCCCACATCACTGGCTCCTCTGCAGGAAACTGTATGCCGCTTTACTTTAACCTTTAGTGTTACTCCTGTTTCTAGATTTGACTTGACCCTCTTTCCTCCCTGTCAGATCTTCATCCACTGTAGTACAGCGGTGTGCCATCCGTCTTCTGGCTCCTGTGAGCAAAGCTGCGGCAGGACGAGTGAGTTCTTGCTCTCTCTTGACTAGAGGAACTGAGAATCTGTCACTATTTCCCTTCACACTTCTAACATTTCTCTTGCAGGAAGGGACACTCATGTGAAGACCATCTCTAGTGAGCAGACGGTGGTTTCTAGTGGAGCAGTTATTCTGATCATGTGAATCTGGTCTCTTTAATAAACCGTGTAAAAACCAAGATGACTGTCTCAATAGTTTGACCTCACACACCGGAATCACCACCTGGAGGGAGACCCAAAGCTTTGCTCCACTAACCGCCAGTTATTTCTGCAGTTTGCATAATGTAGTAAAACGTTAAAAGGCAAGTGCAGTAAACGTCTTGTGTAACTTGTACAGGCAAACATGAACCCCATATAAACTGTCTTAAGTTTCACATAGTTTCCTGACTTTGGTCTCTTAGTATTATGACTTAAATGTATTAAGGCCATTAGGTTTTTCAGTGTTTTGTGGCACTGTTTAATGACTGAAATATTGCAGTGGGTGTTTAATAGTAATTTGAAATCGCCAAAACTCGCATTTTGTTCACTTGAGAGGTAATCTAAATACTTGTGACTGTGGAACGGCTAGAAAACTGAAAGGCTTGTGCTGCTGTTCTATGGATGATTTCCCGTCCAGGTCTTTGAGGTTGTAACATGAAAACAATCAACTGGTGTGCCCCCCCCACCCCCCAACTATATTAAAGGGGTCATGAACTGGGAAATTGAAGTTCCCTTGGGCTTTTCGCCATGATGGTTGTAGGTTAAACCATTAGTTCACCCAAAAATAAACTGTCATTGACTCTTTAATATCCAACTCTGTTAAAGGATTTTGGTTGCTGTTGGACAGTGTTTTCTCTACTTCCTGTTGGCCTTCTGTAGCTAATCATAGCTCCGTGTAGCTGTTTTTATTTTTCTCTAGAATCTTTTTTTTTTTTTTTTTTTTTAAGTGGTAAAACATAACTTAATTCACGCCATATTTCTGATATTATTGATCAATCTTATCAGATTAACTTTGATCATTCACTTTTATTTTATATCCATGAGCGAAGTACACCCGCAAAGCGTTAGCACTCGTTAGCTTGTCATTAGCGTTTTCTTTTCTCCTCTCTCTCGCTCCAGTTTTTCACAAGTTCATCAAACAACCGCAGTAAGAATATTTCATCAAGCACAGTGAGTAATGGCTTCTCCTGCTATCGTTATTTGCACCTCTTGCCACGTGTACGGTTTATCTATCTCTGTCGCTCATGAGGGATTCACATGTGATAAATGCAGGGAAATAGTTAGGCTGACAGAGAAGATTTCAGAATTAGAGACACGCATCCAATCTTTAATTGAGGACAGTAAGAATGTTAGGGCTCTAGATACGGCTGCCTCCCGTCACAGAGGTCAGTTAATTCTCAGCACATAGAGACTCTTTCACCTAGATATCACACTATAGAGACTGTGTCTGTTCCTCGAACTAGAAAATACAAAAAACGTTCAAACCAAGTTAAGATTAATTTAATTTAGGTTCAACAAATAAAAAAACAAGCAATATGAATAAATGATAAAGCTTGGCTTATTGAATTCAGCCGTCAGCTCCAGTATCACATCAGACAGTGCACTATAGACCCCCTGAGGAACAGTTCCACTCATTCTCTACTATAGGAGAGGAAGAATTGTATAAACTTGTTAAATCATCTAAACCAACAACATGTATGTTAGACCCTATACCATCTAAGCTCCTAAAAGAGGTGCTTCCAGAAGTCATAGTTCCTCTTCTGACTATTATTAATTCCTCATTGTCATTAGGATATGTCTCCAAAACCTTCAAACTGGCTGTTATTAAGCCTCTCATCAAAAAACCACAACTTGACCCTAAAGAACTTGTTAATTATAGACCAATCTCGAATCTCCCTTTTCTGTCCAAGATACTAGAAAAGGTGGTATCCTCACAATTATATTCCTTCTTAGAGAAAAATGGTATATGTGAGGATTTCCAGTCAGGATTTAGACCGTATCATAGTACTGAGACTGCTCTCCTTAGAGTTACAAATGATCTGCTCTTATCATCTGATCGTGGGTGTATCTCTCTATTAGTTTTATTGGATCTTAGTGCTGCGTTTGACACAATTGACCACAACATTCTTTTGCATCTTTTTGCAATTTGAAAAACTAATGGAATGCATAGTCGTAATAAAAAAACTGGATGACGAGTAATTTCTTACTGCTAGATTCAGAAAAAACAGGTGTTGATTATAGGAGCTAAAAACTCTGCTTGTAATAACCTAGAACACTGTCTAAGACTTGATGGTTGCTCTGTCAATTCTTCGTCATCAGTTAGGAACCTAGGTGTGCTACTTGATCGCAATCTTTCCTTAGAAAGCCACGTTTCTAGCATTTGTAAAACAGCATTTTTCCATCTCAAAAATATATCTAAATTACGGCCTATGCTCTCAATGTCAAATGCAGAAATGTTAATTCATGCATTTATGACTTCAAGGTTAGATTATTGTAATGCTTTATTGGGTGGTTGTTCTGCACGCTTGGTAAACAAACTACAGCTAGTCCAAAATGCAGCAGCAAGAGTTCTTACTAGAACCAGGAAGTATGACCATATTAGCCCGGTCCTGTCCACACTGCACTGGCTCCCTATCAAACATCGTATAGATTTTAAAATATTGCTTATTACTTATAAAGCCCTGAATGGTTTAGCACCTCAGTATTTGAATGAGCTCCTTTTACATTATACTCCTCTACGTCCGCTACGTTCTCAAAACTCAGGCAATTTGATAATACCTAGAATATCAAAATCAACTGCGCATTTAGATTTTCCCGCGTTCACTATGATTTAGTCGCTTTCAGCGGTGGCTCGTCGGGTGAGGCAGGGGAGGCACAGTTTCCCCCAAATTTTGAGGTGAATATGAGGAAGATTTTATGTTAATAAAATTCAATATTCATTTCAGTTCATGTCTCAGAATGTATATATTTTTGTTTGTAATTTCACAGTTGTAATACCATTACATGAAAGCAGGGGCGTAGCACCAAATTCTAGGCGCTGTATACTCTCAAAGTCAGTGGGCCCCCTACACATGCCAATGGGGGTCCAGAGTGTCTTCATAAACACTGCAACAAAAAAAATTGTTTTGAAGAATGTTTTCGTCAATTTAGTCAGCTTTTTCATTGAACCAAAAAGAAACATTGAGAAGAAGGATAATGGAATGGTCTGTTGCATGCAATAGTAAGGCTTTCCTCTCTGTACACATATCATTAAGTACAATTTTGCAAGTTTTATTGGTGTCCCCTTCAAAACTTGCTCGTGAGAAAAGTTATGTTTATTGCCCCCCCCCAACATTTAGATGAGATTTTCGCCCCTGGTTTGTACAATATTCAGTTTCTGCTGGTCTGACTTAATCAAAATAGTGTTTAAAAATTACTTTCGGTTTATAGTGACCATAACGCATAAAAGCGCATTAATGGGAACATTAGAGAAAGTTCTTAAAAAAAGTAACAAAAAAGTTACTTTAAACAGTAATGCATTACTTTTTGGTGTAATCAACAAAGTAATTGAGTTACTTTTTGAATTAAGTAACTTTTAACTAGATAATATTTCTTAGTAACTAGCACAACACTGGTGTTGTCAGTTTGGGAGTTCGGAGCATGAATCATTTGAGTCAGTTCGGCAGTTCGGAGCGGGTTCGCGAATCATTTGAGTCTGTTTGGCAGTTCGGATCGTGAATCATTTGAGTCAGTTCGGCAGTTCGGAGCGGGTTCGCGAATCATTTGAGTTTGTTTGGCAGTTCGGAGCGTGAATCATTTGAGTCAGTTTGGGAGTTCGGAGCGGGTTCGCGAATCATTTGAGTTTGTTCGGGAGTTCGGAGCGGGTTCGCGAATCATTTGAGTCTGTTTGGCAGTTCGGATCGTGAATCATTTGAGTCAGTTCGGCAGTTCGGAGCGGGTTCGCGAATCATTTGAGTTTGTTTGGCAGTTCGGAGCGTGAATCATTTGAGTCAGTTTGGGAGTTCGGAGCGGGTTCGCGAATCATTTGAGTTTGTTCGGGAGTTTGGAGCGGGATCGCGAATCATTTGAGTCTGTTTGGCAGCTCGAAGCGTGAATCATTTGAGTCAGTTCGGCAGTTCGGAGCGTGGATCATTTGAGTCAGTTCGGGAGTTCGGAGCGTGAATCATTTTAATCAATTCGGGAGTTCGGAGCGGGATGGCGAATCAATAGAGTCAGTTTGGCAGCTCGGAGCGTGAATCATTTGAGTCAGTTCGGCAGTTCGGAGCGTGGATCATTTGAGTCAGTTCGGGAGTTCGGAGCGTGAATCATTTTAATCAATTCGGGAGTTCGGAGCGGGATGGCGAATCAATAGAGTCAGTTTGGCAGCTCGGAGCGTGAATCATTTGAGTCAGTTCGGCAGTTCGGAGCGTGGATCATTTGAGTCAGTTCGGGAGTTCGGAGCGTGAATCATTTTAATCAGCTCGGGAGTTCGGAGCGGGATCGCGAATCAATAGAGTCAGTTTGGCAGTTCGGAGCGGGATCGCGAATCATTTGATTCAGTTAGGGAGTTCGGAGCGTGAATCGATTCATAAAGACATTTACAGTCACTCGCTGGTAGTTTTAGTTTATTTTTTACAGTATCATTTAAACCCTCATGTTGTCTCAAACCTGAATTAAGTACTTTCTTTTGCACAACATAAAAGAAGGTATTTTGAAGACTGTTGCAAAACAAAGATGTTTTGGTCATAAGTGACTTTCACTGCATGTAAAAAAAAAAAAAAAAAAAGAGTACTGAGATATATATACAGCTCTAAAAATCGCTTGCAGTAGCTCTGCTATTAAATTTATTTCAAAATTGCAATCCATATAAAACTATGATCAGCTTTAGCAGCATTCCCCTCATCCCCTGAGGTAACAACAACTATATTGAAGGGGTTTTATAAATATCAGTCAACAGACGACCTTTATAAAAAATAATAAATAATTTTACCCTATTTACATTTCTTACCTTTTTTACTGTATTTATTCGTCCATATAATTAAACGGAAATAAAACGAAACATTTGTTTCTTTTTTTTATATTATTTATATTCAACAGGGGAGCAATTGAAAAAATAACAGAGCAGCAGAATATGCAATTTTTAATAATAATAATAATAAAAACGTATAGGTACGTTTACCCGCGGGATTTTGCGGGCGGAGCGGGAAGAAACTTGATTGTTTGCGGGCGGGAGCGGGAGAAAATAACTTATATTTTTGCGCGGGCGGGGGCGGGACGGAAAAATCCATTCTGCGCTTGTCTCTGAAAGAGTCGGATGCGCATGCGCTTTTCACTTGTAAAACTCAAGGGTATATGGGGTAATGTAGTCTCGGCTCTCTGTGGGACGAATTAGGATTAGGATAGGATAGACTTTTTTCATTTTTATTCAGCTCTACATAAATACATTTTGAGATTCTTACTTAGCCTAACGAGTAGTTAAAATACAACAAATACTTCACATTTCTCCTGATCAGCCACAAAAATGGAGCTTAATCACAAATTATTTACATATTTACATGAATATTATGGAAACACACTGAACTTAATAACACATATTTGGGTAAGACGCTATGGTAAAAGTATGTAGGCCCATTATTTAAATAATAATTATAATAACAGTATAAACAGCACATATTTGAGTATGAATGAAACAACATAATAGGAGCAGTTTTCCCTCACGTGAATCCCCATGTTATAACTTTCAAGACTTCAAAACATTCAAGTTTATAACTGACCACCTCTAAAAACAAATTTATAACTGTCTTTTCAAAGAAATATGAATCTTTGGGGCTGCTGCTTTGACGCTGTACAAACGCTTCCAGTGTGAAACGGGTCAAGAACCAATGAGAATCGCCCAGTTGCATGAGCTCACACTTGCCTGGAGAATCATGATTGTTAATGAAGTGGGAGGGACTATTGCTAATTAGTTGGGACACAAGAGTACAAAAAGACCAATGTGCAGTATCTCAATAGTGTGGTTAGCTGTTGGACAATGGCTGGAAGTTGGTGGCTGGTTCAGGTATTAGCACTGTGTGCTCTCTGTCATGCTCTTCCAAAGAAGGGTAAGTGGAGTAAACTGTCCCAGAATCCTCCAGCTCTGATGCTCCAGCAAACTGACCAGCGGCTTCAGCAGTCAGTTCAACAGACTAATCAGCAGCTTCCTCAGAAGATTCAGTTTCAGAAGCAAGTAGCGAAGGCTGAGCCTTTGGACAGATGTTCTGTAGCTGATTCTGAGCAGATCCAATGTGGACAACCTGGTATCAGTAGTGCTGAATGTGAAGCTATCAACTGCTGCTTTAGTGGACAGCAGTGTTACTATGGGAAGACCGGTAAGAGTGAGTCAGGGTTATACTCTCAGTTAAACTGATCCTCAACATGAACCTGCTCTTGTTCCTCTCTGTTCCAGTGACTGTCCAGTGTATAAGAGATGGTCAGTTTGTGGTAGTGGTGGCTAGAGATGTTACACTGCCTCGACTGAGTCTGGATTCAGTCAGTTTACTGGGAGGAAGTGACCCAGCTTGCAGTCCTGTGGGGTCCACACCTTCCTTTGCTGTATACCAGTTCCCTGTGACTGCATGTGGCACAAGAGTGATGGTGAGGAGATGCTTATGGTTTTATTCTGCATGGCCTATGATGGACTGGATGCCAACAGTGTTGCTATTTGCAGGAGGACAGTGGTTATGTGGTGTATGAGAACAGAATGAGCTCCTCGTATGAAGTGGGGATTGGACCACTTGGTTCAATCACAAGGGACAGTCACTTTGAGTAGGTGCTCTATGCTGGTCTTATTTGGTGGTCTGTAACAAATGCTACAAGCTCATGGTTTGTCCAGGCTTCTCTTCCAGTGTAGGTACTCTGGCACTTCTGTGGAAGCTCTGGTTGTGGAGGTCAACACTGTTCCTCCACCTCCACCAGTAGCTGCCCCTGGACCCCTCAGGGTGGAGCTTAGACTGGCCAATGGTCAGTGTGTCACCAAAGGGTGTGCAGAAGGTGTGTTCTTGTCCCATGTGTTCCTAGTATCTTTAGACTCCAGGTTGCAGCAGTGTTTAATCCCTGGTGTTCCTCAGGGGATGAGGCCTACACGTCCTACTACAGTGATGCTGATTATCCCATCACAAAAGTCCTGCGGGAGCCTGTGTATGTTGAGGTGCACATTGTGGAGAGGACTGACCCCAACATTGTCCTGATGCTGGGACACTGCTGGGCAACTTCCGCCCCCAATCCACTCAGTCTACCCCAGTGGGACCTTCTGGTTGATGGGTGAGTAATGACCATGTTTATCCAGTTAGTCTGTGGCTTTTCTAACCTCCTTGTCCCTTTCAGATGCCCTTACCAGGATGACCGTTACCTGACCACATTGGTTCCAGTGACTGGCTCTTCTGGTCTTCAGTTCCCAACCCACTACAAGCGCTTCATTGTGAAGATGTTCACGTTTGTGGATCCCACATCACTGGCTCCTCTGCAGGAAACTGTATGCCGCTTTACTTTAACCTTTAGTGTTACTCCTGTTTCTAGATTTGACTTGACCCTCTTTCCTCCCTGTCAGATCTTCATCCACTGTAGTACAGCGGTGTGCCATCCGTCTTCTGGCTCCTGTGAGCAAAGCTGCGGCAGGACGAGTGAGTTCTTGCTCTCTCTTGACTAGAGGAACTGAGAATCTGTCACTATTTCCCTTCACACTTCTAACATTTCTCTTGCAGGAAGGGACACTCATGTGAAGACCATCTCTAGTGAGCAGACGGTGGTTTCTAGTGGAGCAGTTATTCTGATCATGTAAATCTGGTCTCTTTAATAAACCGTGTAAAAACCAAGATGACTGTCTCAATAGTTTGACCTCACACACCGGAATCACCACCTGGAGGGAGACCCAAAGCTTTGCTCCACTAACCACCAGATATTTCTGCAGTTTGCATAATGTAGTAAAACGTTAAAAGGCAAGTGCAGTAAACGTCTTGTGTAATTTGTACAGACAAACATGAACCCCATATAAACTGTCTGAAGTTTCACATTAATAGTTCCCTGACTTTGGTCTCTTAGTATTATGACTTAAGTGTATTAAGGCACATTTAAGTGTTGCAGTGTTTTGTGGCACTGTTTAATGACTGAAATATTGCAGTGGGTGTTTAATAGTAATTTGAAATCGCCAAAACTCGCATTTTGTTCACTTGAGAGGTAATCTAAATACTTGTGCCTGTGGAACGGCTAGAAAACTGAAAGGCTTGTGCTGCTGTTCTATGGATGATTTCCCGTCCAGGTCTTTGAGGTTGTAACATGAAAACGATCAACTGGTGTCCCCCCCCCCCCCCAACTATATTAAAGGGGTCATGAACTGGGAAATTGAAGTTCCCTTGGTCTTTTTGCCATGGTGGTTGTAGGTTAAACCATTAGTTCACCCAAAAATAAACTGTCACTGACTCTTTAATATCCAACTCTGTTAAAGGATTTTGGTTGCTGTTGGACAGTGTTTTCTCTACTTCCTGTTGGCCTTCTGTAGCTAATCATAGCTCCGTGTAGCTGTTTTCATTTTTCTCTAGAATCTTTTTTTTTTTAAAGTGGTGAAATATAACTTAATTCACACCATATTTCTGATATTATTGATCAATCGTTATTTGCAGCTCTTGCCACGTGTACGGTTTATCTATCTCTGTCGCTGATGAGGGATTCACATGTGATAAATGAAGGGAAAAAGTTAGGCTGACAGAGAAGATTTCAGAATTAGAAACATGCATCCAAACTTTAACTGAGGACAGTAAGAATGCTAGGGCTCTAGATACGGCTGCCTCCCGTCACAGAGGTCAGTTCATTCTCAGCACATAGAGACTCTTTCACCTAGATATCACACTATAGAGACTGTGTCTGTTCCACGAACTAGAAAATACAAATGGGCATGGTCATAATTTATATAATGAAAAAAAATCTGAAGATCGTTATGAAAATGAAAATAAAAATCTGACATGAAAATCTGTCTATGAAAACATGAACACACGATTAGGACAGATTAGATAATGATTATGATGAAGAAATGTTATTAATAAAGGAGCAAGAAATATCTGCCTGAGGTGAAGAGTAGCCTATACCAATAAACGGAAGCTAATTCTATAACACATCCTATGATAAATCTGATAACTGAGACATATCAGACGTAACATTACAACTTGTATCAGCACAATAGGATGCTAAGTTATGCATTAGATGGAGAGAGAGAGAGCGAGAGAGAGAGAGAGCGAGAGAGAGAGAGGGAGAGGGAGAGGGAGAGGGAGAGGGAGAGGGAGAGGGAGAGAGAGAGAGAGAGAGAGCGCGAGAGAGAGAGAGAGAGCGAGAGAGAGAGAGAGCGAGAGAGAGAGAGGGAGAGGGAGAGGGAGAGGGAGAGGGAGAGAGAGAGAGAGAGAGAGAGCGCGAGAGAGAGAGAGAGAGAGAGGGAGAGAGAGAGAGCGAGAGAGAGAGAGAGAGAGAGAGAGAGAGAGAGAGAGAGAGAGAGAGAGCTCCGGCTGATGCATTTTCATGACAGCGCGCTGAAAGATGGACAAGGACAGATTTTACTATAGATTCCTATAAAGTTCTCATTATAAATGTATGGCAGATTTGTGCTATATTTTCATCTACGTTATTAAGTGTAATAGTTGTAATTAAGTTTTAGTTAAGTTAAGTTTTATTTTCCATAAACCTGCGCGTTTTCGAAGCCATATGAATTGAATTATGCCCACAAATATGACGGAAAAAAAGCTCGGCTGCATTATTATAACATCAGTAATAAAATATCAATAATAATAGAAAAATAAAACATTTAGCTAAGAGCAATATCATTATCGGGCATTGCTTATATGAGCATGAAACGAATCGATGATATGCAGCGATTTCAGCAAAATTGTTCATGTTAATTAATCAGATGTAGACTAGCTCTTGCAACTTTTATCTGAAAAAAATTCATCGATGCAGATGTGAACTTGACCGAAAGTAACTCGATCGGATTGTGCTTTACAAACACGAAAGTACAATTAATTCACATTAGTGTCACTATCGTTATTTTTTTGTGTATTTTGATATTTAATTAATATTTTGTATTCAATTTGCACTTTCCGATCAACCAAAATATTATTTAAATATTACTTAACAGCATGGAAATCACTGATTATTGCTAAATAATTGAATGAGATTTAAAATATATTTAAGATAAAAACTATGACAAACAAATAATTTTGATTTTCGTCATCTCCACAAATTTAATGTAATTAGGCTACAAATATATCCTGTGCATTTTTATTTTATAAAGACCATTTCATTATTTGTCTGTGATTGAAAAATTAACACACGAAGATAATTCTTTTTTTTTCTTTTTTTTTTTTGCTACTTTATTCAACTGCATTTTTTTTTTTACAAAACATTGTCTTCCAGTATAACTTTAGCAGCATATTTTGATCCAGCGGTGAAACGTAGTTTTTAAAAGATAAGAAAAAAGTTCACCAAGTTTAACCAAACAACTATTATAAGGTATAAAACAGAGACCAAATAGCCTAGATATTTTAACTATGGCTAAAACTCAAAACTAAAATAATTATATTATTAAAAAAATGGTTATTATATTTACCACGACCGGTGAAACATTCAAATGTCTATTTAAAAACATAAGGCGGTCTACGTGCTCAGGTGAGAGCCGCGTGCGCAGCCTGTTCACATTTAGAGGAATAAATTCGCTCCGCTGGAACAGATGTTGCAGGAGCAGCCAGGCACCACTGGACAAGTAAACCTTCTCTGTCCCTGAAACTAATGGGCAGCAAATCTTTCACCACCATTTCAGCGAACAGCTTTGTCGTCTTCTCGGTTCTGCCTGCGTTGCATTTAGGTCTTACGGCAAGTGAGTCAATGCTCCTCTGAGTTGCCGCTCTGTTATCGCCAGATATTTTATGTACACATTTTAGATGATAGCGCATTGTATTTGTTGTAGATTTGTGTGAAAGCTTGGCGCTGCACAGCTTACCCTGAACTGTTTTTTCATCGTTTTTCTCAAAGGGAAACCAGCCATCACTACGTGACTTTGAGGCCATGATTATGTCTTCTTATGTCTTTTGAGCAAGTGGGAAGCTAACCAATCAGAGATCAGGGCGCCGCCCAACGTGCTGCCATAACCAATCAAAAAAATAAATAATAATAATTTTGATCATCGTTTACGTGATCGATCATCGCTGTCGAGGTCGAGTACTGGAGTACTGGATCACTGTTGCACATCCCTAGTTATTAAGCCTCTCATCAAAAAAAAAAAAAAAACAACACAACTTGACCCCAAAGAACTAGTTAATTATAGACCAATCTCGAATCTCCCTTTTCTGTCCAAGATACTAGAAAAGGTGGTATCCTCACAATTATATTCCTTCTTAGAGAAAAATGGTATATGTGAGGATTTCCAGTCAGGATTTAGACCGTATCATAGTACTGAGACTGCTCTCCTTAGAGTTACAAATGATCTGCTCTTATCATCTGATCGTGGGTGTATCTCTCTATTAGTTTTATTGGATCTTAGTGCTGCGTTTGACACAATTGACCACAACATTCTTTTGCATCTTTTTGCAATTTGAAAAACTAATGGAATGCATAGTCGATATAAAAAACTGGATGACGAGTAATTTCTTACTGCTAGATTCAGAAAAAACAGGTGTTAATTATAGGAGCTAAAAACTCTACTTGTAATAACCTAGAACACTGTCTAAGACTTGATGGTTGCTCTGTCAATTCTCCATCATCAGTTAGGAACCTAGGTGTGCTATTTGATCGCAATCTTTCCTTAGAAAGCCACGTTTCTAGCATTTGTAAAACTGCATTTTTCCATCTCAAAAATATATCTAAATTACGGCCTATGCTCTCAATGTCAAATGCAGAAATGTTAATCCATGCATTTATGACTTCAAGGTTAGATTATTGTAATGCTTTATTGGGTGGTTGTTCTGCACGCTTAGTAAACAAACTACAGCTAGTCCAAAATGCAGCAGCAAGAGTTCTTACTAGATCCAGGAAGTATGACCATATTAGCCCGGTCCTGTCCACACTGCACTGGCTCCCTATCAAACATCGTAAAGATTTTAAAATATTGCTTATTACTTATAAAGCCCTGAATGGTTTAGCACCTCAGTATTTGAATGAACTCTTTTACATTATACTCCTCTACGTCCGCTACGTTCTCAAAACTCAGGCAATTTGATAATACCTAGAATATCAAAATCAACTGCGCATTTAGATTTTCCCGCGTTCACTATGATTTAGTCGCTTTCAGCGGTGGCTCGTCGGGTGAGGCAGGGGAGGCACAGTTTCCCCCAAATTTTGAGGTGAATATGAGGAAGATTTTATGTTAATAAAATTCAATATTCATTTCAGTTCATGTCTCAGAATGTATATATTTTTGTTTGTAATTTCACAGTTGTAATACCATTACATGAAAGCAGGGGCGTAGCACCAAATTCTGGGCACTGTATACTCTCAAAGTCAGTGGGCCCCTACACATGCCAATGGGGGTCCAGAGTGTCTGGCACAACTTCATAAACACTGCAACAAAAAAAATTGTTTTGAAGAATGTTTTCGTCAATTTAGTCAGCTTTTTCATTGAACCAAAAAGAAACATTGAGAAGAAGGATAATGGAATGGTCTGTTGCATGCAATAGTAAGGCTTTCCTCTCTGTACACATATCATTAAGTACAATTTTGCAAGTTTTATTGGTGTCCCCTTCAAAACTTGCTCGTGAGAAATGTTATGTTTATTGCCCCCCCCCCCCAACATTTAGATGAGATTTTCGCCCCTGGTTTGTACAATATTCAGTTTCTGCTGGTCTGACTTAATCAAAATAGTGTTTAAAAATTACTTTCGGTTTATAGTGACCATAACGCATAAAAGTGCATTAATGGGAACATTAAAGAAAGTTCTTAAAAAAAGTAACAAAAAAGTTACTTTAAACAGTAATGCATTACTTTTTGGTGTAATCAACAAAGTAATTGAGTTACTTTTTGAATTAAGTAACTTTTAACTAGATAATATTTCTAAGTAACTAGCACAACACTGGTGTTGTCAGTTTGGGAGTTCGGAGCATGAATCATTTCAGTCAGTTTGGCAGCTCGGAGCGTGAATCATTTGAGTCAGTTCGGCAGTTCGGAGCGTGGATCATTTTAATCAATTCGGGAGTTCGGAGCGGGATCGCGAATCAATAGAGTCAGTTTGGCAGTTCGGAGCGTGAATCATTTGAGTCAGTTCGGGAGTTCGGAGCGTGAATCATTTTAATCAGTTCGGGAGTTCGGAGCCGGATCGCGAATCAATAGAGTCAGTTTGGCAGCTCGGAGCGTGAATCATTTGAGTCAGTTCGGCAGTTCGGAGCGTGGATCATTTTAATCAGCTCGGGAGTTCGGAGCGGGATCGCGAATCATTTGATTCAGTTAGGGAGTTCGGAGCGTGAATCGATTCATAAAGACATTTACAGTCACTCGCTGGTAGTTTTAGTTTATTTTTTACAGTATCATTTAAACCCTCATGTTGTCTCAAACCTGAATGAAGTACTTTCTTTTGCACAACATAAAAGAAGGTATTTTGAAGACTGTTGCAAAACAAAGATGTTTTGGTCATAAGTGACTTTCACTGCATGTAAAAAAAAAAAAAAAAAGAGTACTGAGATATATATACAGCTCTAAAAATCGCTTGCAGTAGCTCTGCTATTAAATTTATTTCAAAATTGCAATCCATATAAAACTATGATCAGCTTTAGCAGCATTCCCCTCATCCCCTGAGGTAACAACAACTATATTGAAGGGGTTTTATATATATCAGTCAACAAACGACCTTTATAAAAAATAATAAATCAATTTACCCTATTTACATTTCTTACCTTTTTTACTGTATTTATTCGTCCATATAATTAAACGGAAATAAAACGAAACATTTGTTTCTTTTTTTTATATTATTTATATTCAACAGGGGAGCAATTGAAAAAATAACAGAGCAGCAGAATATGCAATTTTTAATAATAATAATAATAAAAACGTATAGGTACGTTTACCCGCGGGATTTTGCGGGCGGAGCGGGAAGAAACTTGATTGTTTGCGGGCGGGAGCCCGAGAAAATAACTTATATTTTTGCGCGGGCGGGGCGGGACGGAAAAATCCATTCTGCGCAGGTCTCTGAAAGAGTCGGATGCGCATGCGCTTTTCACTTGTAAAACTCAAGGGTATATGGGGTAATGTAGTCTCGGCTCTCTGTGGGACGAATTAGGATTAGGATAGGATAGACTTTTTTCATTTTTATTCAGCTCTACATTAATACATTTTGAGATTCTTACTTAGCCTAACGAGTAGTTAAAATACAACAAATACTTCACATTTCTCCTGATCAGCCACAAAAATGGAGCTTAATCACAAATTATTTACATATTTACATGAATATTATGGAAACACACTGAACTTAATAACACATATTTGGGTAAGACGCTATGGTAAAAGTATGTAGGCCCATTATTTAAATAATATCAATCAATCAATCAATCAATCACCTTTATTTATATAGTGCTTTAAACAAAATACATTGCGCCAAAGCACTGAACAACATTCATTTGGAAAACAGTGTCTCAATAATGCAAAATGATAGTTAAAGGCAGTTCATCATTGAATTCATTGATGTCATCTCTGTTCAGTTGAAATAGTGTCTGTTTTAATTTGCAATCAAGTCAACGATATCGCTGTAGATGAAGTGAAGTGACCCCAACTAAGCAAGCCAGAGGCGACAGCGGCAAGGAACCGAAACTCCATCGGTGACAGAATGGAGGAAAAAACCTTGGGAGAAACCAGGCTCAGTTGGGGGGCCAGTTCTCCTCTGACCAGACGAAACCAGTAGTTCAATTCCAGGCTGCAGCAAAGTCAGATTGTGCAGAAGAATCATCTGTTTCCTGTGGTCTTGTCCTGGTGCTCCTCTGAGACAAGGTCTTTACAGGGGATCTGTATCTGGGGCTCTAGTTGTCCTGGTCTCCGCTGTCTTTCAGGTCAGTAGAGGTCCTTTCTAGGTGCTGATCCACCATCTGGTCTGGATACGTACTGGATCCGGGTGACTGCAGTGACCCTCTGATCTGGACACAGACTGGATCTGGTGGCCACGGTGACCTCGGAACAAGAGAGAAACAGACAAATATTAGCGTAGATGCCATTCTTCTAATGATGTAGAAAGTACGGTGTTATGTGAAGTGTTCCGGTTCCAGTTTACCTAATTAATGCAGCCTAAAAATCCTTTAACGGATTTGGATATTAAAAGCATATTAGTATGTTATGTGTATGCCAGGTTAAAGAGATGGGTCTTTAATCTAGATTTAAACTGCAAGAGTGTGTCTGCCTCCCGAACAATGTTAGGTAGGTTATTCCAGAGTTTAGGCGCCAAATAGGAAAAGGATCTGCCGCCCGCAGTTGATTTTGATATTCTAGGTATTATCAAATTGCCTGAGTTTTGAGAACGTAGCGGACGTAGAGGAGTATAATGTAAAAGGAGCTCATTCAAATACTGAGGTGCTAAACCGTTCAGGGCTTTATAAGTAATAAGCAATATTTTAAAATCTATACGATGTTTGATAGGGAGCCAGTGCAGTGTGGACAGGACCGGGCTAATATGGTCATACTTCCTGGTTCTAGTAAGAACTCTTGCTGCTGCATTTTGGACTAGCTGTAGTTTGTTTACCAAGCGTGCAGAACAACCACCCAATAAAGCATTACAGTAGTCTAACCTTGAAGTCATAAATGCATGGATTAATATTTCTGCATTTGACATTGAGAGCATAGGCCGTAATTTAGATATATTTTTGAGATGGAAAAATGCAGTTTTACAAATGCTAGAAACGTGGCTTTCTAAGGAAAGATTGCGATCAAGTAGCACACCTAGGTTCCTAACTGATGACGAAGAATTGACAGAGCAACCATCAAGTCTTAGACAGTGTTCTAGGTTATTACAAGTAGAGTTTTTAGGCCCTATGATTAACACCTCTGTTTTTTCTGAATTTAGCAGTAAGAAATTACTCGTCATCCAATTTTTTATATCGACTATGCATTCCATTAGTTTTTCAAATTGGTGTGTTTCACCGGGCTGCGAGGAAATATAGAGCTGCGTATCATCAGCATAACAGTGAAAGCTAACACCATGTTTCCTGATGATATCTCCCAAGGGTAACATATAAAGCGTGAAGAGTAGCGGCCCTAGAACTGAGCCTTGAGGTACTCCATACTGCACTTGTGATCGATATGATACATCTTCATTCACTGCTACGAACTGATGGCGGTCATATAAGTACGATTTAAACCATGCTAATGCACTTCCACTGATGCCAACAAAGTGTTCAAGTCTATGCAAAAGAATGTTGTGGTCAATTGTGTCAAACGCAGCACTAAGATCCAATAAAACTAATAGAGAGATACACCCACGATCAGATGATAAGAGCAGATCATTTGTAACTCTAAGGAGAGCAGTTTCAGTACTATGATACGGTCTAAATCCTGACTGGAAATCCTCACATATACAATTTTTCTCTAAGAAGGAATATAATTGTGAGGATACCACCTTTTCTAGTATCTTGGACAGAAAAGGGAGATTCGAGATTGGTCTATAATTAACTAGTTCTCTGGGGTCAAGTTGTGGCTTTTTTATGAGAGGCTTAATAACAGCCAGTTTGAAGGTTTTGGGGACATGTCCTAATAACAATGAGGAATTAATAATAGTCAGAAGAGGACCTATGACTTCTGGAAGCACCTCTTTTAAGAGCTTAGATGGTATAGGGTCTAACATACATGTTGTAAGTTTAGATGATTTAACAAGTTTATACAATTCTTCCTCTCCTATAGTAGAGAATGAGTGGAACTGTTCCTCAGGGGGTCTATAGTGCACTGTCTGATGCGAAACTGTAGCTGACGGCTGAATGGTTGCAATTTTATCTCTAATAGTATCGATTTTAGAAGTAAAGTAGTTCATAAAGTCATTACTGCTGTGGTGTTGGGAAATGTCAACACTTGTTGAGGCTTTATTTTTCGTTAATTTAGCCACTGTATTGAATAAATACCTGGGGTTATGTTTGTTTTCTTCTAAAAGAGAAGAAAAGTAATCAGATCTAGCAGTTTTTAATGCTTTTCGGTAGGATATGCTACTTTCCCGCCAAGCAATACGAAATACCTCTAGTTTTGTTTTCCTCCAGCTGCGCTCCATTTTTCGGGCTGCTCTCTTTAGGGTGCGAGTATGCTCATTATACCATGGTGTCAAACTGTTTTCCTTAACCTTTCTTAAGCGTAAAGGAGCAACTGTATTTAAAGTGCTAGAAAAGAGAGAGTCCATAGTTTCTGTTACATCATCAAGTTGTTCTGAGGTTTTGGATATGCTAAGGAATTCGGATACATCAGGAAGATAACTTAAAAAGCTGTCTTTTGTGGTAGAAGTGATGGTTCTTCGATACTTGTAACAAGAAGTAGAATTTACAATTTTGGCTATATGAAGTTTACACAGAACTAAATAATGATCTGAGATATCATCACTTGGCTGAATAATTTCAACACTATCAACATCAATTCCATGTGACAGTATTAAATCTAGAGTATGATTTCGACAATGAGTAGGTCCTGAAACATGTTGTCTAACACCAATAGAGTTCAGAATGTCTATAAATGCTGATCCCAATACATCTTTTTCATTATCGACATGGATATTAAAATCACCAACTATTAAGACTTTATCTGCAGCCAGAACTAACTCGGATGTAAAATCACCAAACTCTTTAATAAAGTCTGTATGGTGCCCTGGTGGCCTGTATACAGTAGCCAGTACAAACATAACAGGGGATTTATCATTAACATTGGTTTCTCTGGATAATGTTATATGAAGCACCATTACTTCAAACGAGTTATACTTGAAGCCTGCCCTCTGAGAAATCCTGAAAACGTTATTATAAATTGAAGCAACACCTCCCCCTTTGCCTTTTAGACGCGGCTCGTGTTTATAACAATAATCTTGGGGGGTGGACTCATTTAAAATAATGTAATCATCAGGTTTTAGCCAGGTTTCTGTCAAGCAGAGCACATCTATATTATGATCAGTTATCATATTATTTACAAAAAGTGTTTTCGTAGAAATGGATCTGATATTCAATAAGCCAATCTTTATCATTTGTTTATCCATATTGCATTTGTTTTTTATTTGTTGAACCTCAATTAAATTGTTAACCTTAACTTGGTTTGGACGTTTTTTGTATTTTCTAGTTCGTGGAACAGACACAGTCTCTATAGTGTGATATCTAGGTGAAAGAGTCTCTATGTGCTGAGAATTAACTGACCTCTGTGACGGGAGGCAGCTAGCAGACGGTCGGTTTAGCCAGTCTGTCTGCTTCCTGACCTGGGCCCCAGTTAGTCAAGTATAAACACTAAGACTATTTGCCATATTTCTAGACAGAAGAGTGGCGCCACCCCAGGAGGGATGAAGACCATCTCTTTTAAACAGGTCAGGTCTGCCCCAAAAGCTTGTCCAATTGTCTATATAACCTATGTTATTCTGTGGGCACCACTTAGACATCCAGCCATTGAGTGATGACAATCTGCTATGCATCTCATCACCACGGTAAGCAGGGAGGGGACCAGAGCATATTACAGTGTCTGACATCGTGCTTGCAAGTTCACACACCTCTTTAAAGTTATTTTTAGTGATCTCCGACTGGCGAAGTCGAACATCATTAGCGCCGGCATGAATAACAATCTTACTGTATTTACGTTTAGCATTAGCCAGCACTTTTAAATTTGCCAAGATGTCAGGCGCTCTGGCTCCCGGTAAACATTTGACTATGGTGGCTGGTGTCTCTATATTCACGTTCCGTACAATAGAATCGCCAATAACTAGAGCACTTTCATCAGGTTTCTCAGTGGGTGCATCACTGAGTGGGGAGAACCTGTTTAATGTTTTGATCGGAACAGAAGAGCGGTGTTTTGACCCACGACTACGCTGCCTCACCGTCACCCAGTTGCCCTGCTGCAGGGGCTCTGCTGGAACCGGACAATGTACAGGAATCCCTGAGCTAGACGCATCCAAAGCCATATCTAGAGCCCTAACATTCTTACTGTCCTCAATTAAAGTTTGGATGCGTGTCTCTAATTCTGAAATCTTCTCTGTCAGCCTAACTGTTTCCCTGCATTTATCACATGTGAATCCCTCATCAGCGACAGAGATAGATAAACTGTACATGTGGCAAGAGGTGCAAATAACAATTGTAGGAGAAGCCATTACTCACCGTGCTTGATGAAATATTCTTACTGCGGTTGTTTGATGAACTTGTGGAAAACTGCAGCGTGAGAGAGGAGAGGAGAGGAGAAAAGAAAACGCTAATGACAAGCTAACGAGTGCTAACGCTTTGCAGGTGTACTGCAGTCACGGAAGAGTGAACGATCAAAGTTAATCTGATAAGATTGATCGGTAATATCAGAAATATGGTGTGAATTAAGTTATATTTTACAATTAAAAAAACAAACAAACAGACAGTGATAGTAAGAAAGATTATAGAGAAAAAATATAAAATAAAAACAGCTACATGGAGCTATGATTAGCTACAGAAGGTCAACAGGAAGTAGAGAAAACACTGTCCAACAGCGACCGCTAGGCCCATTATTTAAATAATAATTATAATAACAGTATAAACAGCACATATTTGAGTATGAATGAAACAACATGATAGGAGCAGTTTTCCCTCACGTGAATCCCCATGTTTATAACTTTCAAGACTTCAAAACATTCAAGTTTATAACTGACCACCTCTAAAAACAAATTTATAACTGTCTTTTCAAAGAAATATGAATCTTTGGGGCTGCTGCTTTGACGCTGTACAAACGCTTCCAGTGTGAAACGGGTCAAGAACCAATGAGAATCGCCCAGTTGCATGAGCTCACACTTGCCTGGAGAATCATGATTGTTAATGAAGTGGGAGGGACTATTGCTAATTAGCTGAGATACAAGAGTACAAAAAGACCAATGTGCAGTATCTCAATAGTGTGATTAGCTGTTGGACAATGGCTGGAAGTTGGTGGCTGGTTCAGGTATTAGCACTGTGTGCTCTCTGTCATGCTCTTCCAAAGAAGGGTAAGTGGAGTAAACTGTCCCAGAATCCTCCAGCTCTGATGCTCCAGCAAACTGACCAGCGGCTTCAGCAGTCAGTTCAACAGACTAATCAGCAGCTTCCTCAGAAGATTCAGTTTCAGAAGCAAGTAGCGAAGGCTGAGCCTTTGGACAGATGTTCTGTAGCTGATTCTGAGCAGATCCAATGTGGACAACCTGGTATCAGTAGTGCTGAATGTGAAGCTATCAACTGCTGCTTTAGTGGACAGCAGTGTTACTATGGGAAGACCGGTAAGAGTGAGTCAGGGTTATACTCTCAGTTAAACTGATCCTCAACATGAACCTGCTCTTGTTCCTCTCTGTTCCAGTGACTGTCCAGTGTATAAGAGATGGTCAGTTTGTGGTAGTGGTGGCTAGAGATGTTACACTGCCTCGACTGAGTCTGGATTCAGTCAGTTTACTGGGAGGAAGTGACCCAGCTTGCAGTCCTGTGGGGTCCACACCTTCCTTTGCTGTATACCAGTTCCCTGTGACTGCATGTGGCACAAGAGTGATGGTGAGGAGATGCTTATGGTTTTATTCTGCATGGCCTATGATGGACTGGATGCCAACAGTGTTGCTATTTGCAGGAGGACAGTGGTTATGTGGTGTATGAGAACAGAATGAGCTCCTCGTATGAAGTGGGGATTGGACCACTTGGTTCAATCACAAGGGACAGTCACTTTGAGTAGGTGCTCTATGCTGGTCTTATTTGGTGGTCTGTAACAAATGCTACAAGCTCATGGTTTGTCCAGGCTTCTCTTCCAGTGTAGGTACTCTGGCACTTCTGTGGAAGCTCTGGTTGTGGAGGTCAACACTGTTCCTCCACCTCCACCAGTAGCTGCCCCTGGACCCCTCAGGGTGGAGCTTAGACTGGCCAATGGTCAGTGTGTCACCAAAGGGTGTGCAGAAGGTGTGTTCTTGTCCCATGTGTTCCTAGTATCTTTAGACTCCAGGTTGCAGCAGTGTTTAATCCCTGGTGTTCCTCAGGGGATGAGGCCTACACGTCCTACTACAGTGATGCTGATTATCCCATCACAAAAGTCCTGCGGGAGCCTGTGTATGTTGAGGTGCACATTGTGGAGAGGACTGACCCCAACATTGTCCTGATGCTGGGACACTGCTGGGCAACTTCCGCCCCCAATCCACTCAGTCTACCCCAGTGGGACCTTCTGGTTGATGGGTGAGTAATGACCATGTTTATCCAGTTAGTCTGTGGCTTTTCTAACCTCCTTGTCCCTTTCAGATGCCCTTACCAGGATGACCGTTACCTGACCACATTGGTTCCAGTGACTGGCTCTTCTGGTCTTCAGTTCCCAACCCACTACAAGCGCTTCATTGTGAAGATGTTCACGTTTGTGGATCCCACATCACTGGCTCCTCTGCAGGAAACTGTATGCCGCTTTACTTTAACCTTTAGTGTTACTCCTGTTTCTAGATTTGACTTGACCCTCTTTCCTCCCTGTCAGATCTTCATCCACTGTAGTACAGCGGTGTGCCATCCGTCTTCTGGCTCCTGTGAGCAAAGCTGCGGCAGGACGAGTGAGTTCTTGCTCTCTCTTGACTAGAGGAACTGAGAATCTGTCACTATTTCCCTTCTCACTTCTAACATTTCTCTTGCAGGAAGGGACACTCATGTGAAGACCATCTCTAGTGAGCAGACCGTTTCCAGTGGAGAAATTACTCTGCTCATGTAAATCTAGTGTTTTAATAAACCTTCTGATGCACCATGATGGACTTGTCAAGTCACTTTTATTTATGTAGCGCTTTAAACAAAATGCGTTGTGTCAAAGCAACTGAACCACATTCATTAGGAAAACTGTCAATACAAAATGACCGTTAACCCCAGTTCAATGAATTCTGTCTCATTTCCATTTAAATGGCATCTGTGCATTAATTTTGCAATCAAGTCAATGATATCGCTGTAGATGAAGTGACCCCAACTAAGCAAGCCAGAGGCGACAGCGGCAAGGAACCGAAACTCCATCGGTGACAGAATGGAGAAAAACAACCTTGGGAGAAACCAGGCTCAGTTGGGGTCAGTTCTCCTCTGACCAGACGAAACCAGTAGTTCAATTCCAGACTGCAGCAAAGTCAGATTGTGCAGAAGAATCATCTGTTTCCTGTGGTCTTGTCCTGGTGCTCCTCTGAGACAAGGTCTTTACAGGGGATCTGTATCTGGGCTCTAGTTGTCCTGGTCTCCGCTGTCTTTCAGGGATGTAGAGGTCCTTTCTAGGTGCTGATCCACCATCTGGTCTGGATCTGTGTGACATCAGAATAAGCAGTTGATTTTTGTATTCTCAAATTGCCGGAGTTGAGATTCAGTGGACATGGAAGATTATAATTTAAAAGGAGCTCATTCAAATACTGAGGTGCTAAACCATTCAGGGCTTTATAAGTAATAAGCAATATTTTAAAATCTATACGATGTTTGATAGGGAGCCAGTGCAGTGTGGACAGGACCGGGCTAATATGGTCATATTTCCTGGTTCTAGTAAGAACTCTTGCTGCTGCATTTTGGACTAGCTGTAGTTTGTTTACGAAGCGTGCAGAACAACCACCCAATAAAGCATTACAATAATCTAACCTTGAGGTCATAAATACATGGATTAACATTTCTGCACTTGACAATGAGAGCATAGGCCATGTTTTATATTTTGAGATGCGGTTTTACAAATGCTAGGAATGTGGCTTTCTAAGGAATCATTGCTATCAAATAGCACACCTTGGTTCCTAAATGATGACGATGAATTGACAGAGCAGCCATCAAGTCTTATGCAGTCTAATTGTTTTGACCTTGCAGAGTCTGAAGTTGCGTCTTTGTTTCTTGGGCTACACTAAACTGACTTTCCAGTACCTCTCTGTAAGGCCATGCATTCTGAGTCCAGGCTTCTACACAAGCAACCAGTAACTTTACATTTGTCCAACCTCCAGTTGCTACCCAGGGACACAATGCAAGGTTTCAGATTAAGGGTTCTGACTAACATCTGTCTGCATACGTTTTTTTTTTTCTTTTTTTCTCTCTTTTGATTGTGCTTGAACATGCTGCTATGCGATGCAGGGGTACTAGTAGTCTGGGTCTACTTGTGTGTGTGTGTGTGTGTGTGTGTGGCCAGGTATGGTGTCCCATAGTTGGAACGTGCTCTGCATTTAACGAATCCAAGTGCACACAGACTGATGTGTGGTGTTTTTTTTTTTTTTTTATTTATTTTTAGATAACATTCCTAATGTTTATTTAAATTAATGATCTATTTCCAAATGATTGAAGGGCTAAACTATGCCATGGTATATTTTGGGGCTGTACAGAAGAATTTTGATCTAATGTCAAATTGCCTTTTTGTATAGCCCTTGACACAATACTGATTGTCAAACAGGAAAATATTGTCTAATGCAAGAAGATAAAACATTTTTCCAGATAAAGCCAGTTCATTGATTCAGTGACTGTTATCCAGTTCAGCTATCTTCCAATAGTGTTTGTGCAATCAGGCAAGAGTCCCCAACTAAGTAAGCAGAGGCAAGGAACCAAAACACAATTGGTGACAGAAAATGAAGAACACCTTGGGAGATAGCAGGCTCATTTGGTGGGCCAGTTCTCCTCTGATCAGACAAAAGCAGTATGGTGTGCTTTAATTCCAGGCTGCATCACAGGTCTGATTGAGCAGAGGACTCGTGTGGTTCCTGTGGTCTTGTGCCGATGGTCGACGAAGGCTTCACAAGGGATCTGCATCTATGGCTCATCTAGTTGACATGGTCTCCGCTGACATTCAGGGCTGTAGAGGTCGTCTCTAGGTGCTGATCCACCATCTGGTCTGGATAGAGCCTGGATCCGTGTGGCTATAGTGACCCCTGAATAAGAATGAAACCAAATAATATTAGCGTAGATGCCATTCTTCATACAGTATAGCAGTACATCGAGTGCTATGGGAAGTGTTCCCGGTTCTGGTTGACCTGATTAATGCAGCCTAACCATCCTTTAATGGATTTGAATTATAGAAAAGTGACAGTGTATTGTGTAAACCAGGTTCAATTCAAAATGACAGAAATAATCAGTGTTGAGTACTCGAGACTCGGACTCGGTCTTGGACTCGGTCTCGAGACCGTATTTTAATGGTCTCGGTCTTGTCATGGACTCGTGTGCATTTTGACTCGGTATTGACTCGGACTCGAACATATTAGGAATCGGACTTATGCCCGAGTCCACTCGAGTCCCAATCAAACTATTTCATGATTATTACTGTATGTTAATGTTTCTTTAAATTGATGTATGATTGATACATCCAATGACTGGTGATTTTCTTTAGACGTTAGGCCAGCGACACACTGGATGCATGGCGCAAGCATCTCAGCTGCGAGGCGTGTCTGTTTTTAATTTGGCTCCCATGTTAACAGGTTAGAGCTTACAGACTGCCTGCGTGAGACGCGCGGAAAATGCGTGCATGCTAGAAATAGAACCGACGCCTATTTTCACGCGAACACGCGCGTGTTGGAAGCGTTTCCAGGCAAAATAAACTAGGAAAATATGTTTATATGTCACTTGTGTCATTATGTACACAAATACATATTAATTCATGACATTTTGATATTTTAAAGTCTATAGGTTGGCATAAATTCTGATATAAATGTAATTTAAAAAAATATAAATAAATAATTATCGATTTTCAAATATTGCACCTGTCAAACATACTCTATTTTGCAAGAGCCTGGTTTTTCGGCGGCCTCTCTCTATATCACCTATAGCAGAAGCAGCGCGCCAGCGCCGCGTCAGACACGCTTCTGGTGTGTAAATCATGCTTCAAAAAAACCATGCTTCTAGCACGCAGTAGAGACGCCACGCAGCCAGTGTGTCACCGGCCTTAAGTTACCCTCCTGCCATCCGCCTGTAGTGATCCCGCTTTCCAGAAAGCCACACTGCTACATTATTTCTCTCAACTGTGTTATTTTTACAAAGTAGGACAAAATGGTCACAGAAAAAAAAAAAATATTGTTTAATTAAATTATATAATGAATACAGACACAGACTGACTGTCTCAACACTAAACATCTCCCCCCGAAAAAATGTCTGACAGAAGGCATTGAACTTATATTGCATTTGATCCAGCTTTCTTCCCCTGGCACATACACACTTTTGGATGAAATTTTCCTGGACAGTCAGTCGGCTCTTGTGTGTATGCCTTCCATAACTAAAAAAAACTTCGACTAGTGTGTATTTTACCCTGCATTAAAACGCACCATCCAGTGAAATTAGCATTAGATTATCCGTTGCTGTTACAGAAAGTGATGAAATGGTAACTTTTGTCAGTCCCCGCTTCCTCTGCACCAGTAGAGAGAGTTTTTAGTCGGGGTGGATTGATCATGAGACCACATCGTGCTTGGTTGGGTAGCAGGATGGTCTCCTCACTTATTTTTTTGAAAAGTAATTATGCCCATCTTTAATCTTCACAACATCTAAAGTGCACATAATCCAAGACATTGTAAGGATATTAGCAGTCATTAGTTAAGCTTCAGGGTTAAAAGTTATGTAAAAGCTGTTACAGTTGAACATTTACAGGTATAGTGGTACAGTAATGTTACTTGTACTAGAAGTGTTATGTGGAATTACAATATAGAGTCGTACAGTAATATTATGTGTACTAGAAAGGTTATATGGATGTGTATAGTGGTACAACGATGTTATGTGAAAATGAGCACTTAATATTGACAAGTAACAATTCATAATTCTAATAAAATTACCTTTACACCACATACTATGTGGCCCTTTTACCCTTTATTGTTTCCATCATACATTTTACATACTCTTGAAGATTTCTTTAGGTCTTGTCTCAGACCCAATCTCTCTGGTCTCGGTCTTGACTCGGACTCGACCATCTCTGGACTCGATCTGGACTCGGACTCGAATGAGCTGGTCTCGACTACAACACTGGAAATAATACTACCATGTAATTTTAAATTAAGTAAGTTTAATATGTGGAGAAAAACAAGGAAAACTGAGTCTTAAGAACCACTGAGAATTACCCCGTTGCATGAGCTCCAGCGTTGCCAAGTCCGCTTATTATACGCGACTTTGGGCTTGTTTTTCTGTAAAGTTGATTACAAATATTGGTAGTCGTGGGTAGCATTTTTTTTAGGCTTGTTTCTAAAGTGTAGATGCTTATTTGGGCTTGTTCCCAGCTCCATAATAAGTTATCAAGCATCTATTTTCTATATGTTATACGTAGGAGTTCTAGCCTGTTCTCTCTGTCCCTCCCTTTTCCCCACACACAGGAGACAGAGTTTTTTCCCACCCACATCCTGCTTCTAACTGGCTCTAACCCAGATGGCAACGAGTACTAGCCAATCAGAGACAGAGCAGGGCAATCTGTTTTTTTATTTTCTGGTTAGGAAATCAGTGTCAGTGAGTGACGTAAACTTTAAATAAATGCGCGCGAGTTGCGACCAGGGGGCAAGGAACTCGACCGGAAGTTGAAGTCTGGTGGGGGCTGCCATCTTTTAGCAGAACTTCACTTGCGTTAGCAATCCCATTGACTCCCATTCATTTTGGCGTCACTTTGACAGCGAATAACTTTACATCTGAGGCGTTTAAAGACTCCGTTTGTCCATTATTTATTTCTAAAGATACACGACAATGTATAAAGGGCTCCATTACCTTCTATGTTACATTATGGCCCCGTATAAACAGTTTTTGTAAAAAATAGGCTAACGATTGCGTCATAACCACTCGGCTCTCTGTCGCATTACCGTAGAGACAGGAGGAGAAGCTCGCAGGCAATTAACTTAATATGGCGTACTGGCGTTACATTTTAAAATACTATACAAAATAATTAATCAGAATACTTACTCCTGCTCACTCACGACAAAGAACTCCCCGCTCAAGCTCGCCGTCTCTGTAAGATTAACGATGGCAGTTTGCACGCACAGCTACTAGAAGATTTACATCTGTCAGACAGGTTGCTGACGTCGTCAAGCTTCGTTTGAGTCTGCGCTTCAGAAACGGAAGTGCTAAAAAACGCTAAAAATGGGCTTCACTTGTCTCAATTGAGTTCCAATGGGGTCGCTGTGTCCATTTCTTTTACTGTCTATGGTTGCGACTGATGGTGACTGACTGGACTGTAGGAGAGTTTTTATTATGCAATAATAAAAAATTTGTGAATTCAGGATGATATTTTTTGTGTGTGCAAATTTTAATTATCAGATGTTTATTGTGAATATATGGTACTCGGATTAATCAGTCTATATTTGATATCCCAACAGTTTTCTAATGTTAAATAATATTTAAAGGTGGTTTAACTCCCTCTGGTGGTCATTTTCCTGAAGCTCAGGGGGAGAAAAATAAATAAACTGTACCTTGTGTGCAGTTTACCAATCTGTCCACATGGATGTAAACTGACAATCTGTACCCACAGTTAAAAATCCGTCTCCTCGAATTGTAAAACAGTGCACACAGTTGATTTATTTTTACCTTCCCAGAACCTAGGGGGGTTCTGTAGAAAAAGTTGCTTGTTTTGGACTTGTTTTCACAGGCCTGGTTGCTTATTTGTCTTGCGAGATCTGGCTACACTGATGAGCTCACACTTGCGCAAGTCTGGAGAATCATGATTGTTAATGAAGAGCGAGATACTATAACTAATTAGCTGAGATACAAGAGTACAAAAAGACCAATGTGCAGTATCTCAATAGTGTGATTAGCTGTTGGACAATGGCTGGAAGTTGGTGGCTGGTTCAGGTATTAGCACTGTGTGCTCTCTGTCATGCTCTTCCAAAGAAGGGTAAGTGGAGTAAACTGTCCCAGAATCCTCCAGCTCTGATGCTCCAGCAAACTGACCAGCGGCTTCAGCAGTCAGTTCAACAGACTAATCAGCAGCTTCCTCAGAAGATTCAGTTTCAGAAGCAAGTAGCGAAGGCTGAGCCTTTGGACAGATGTTCTGTAGCTGATTCTGAGCAGATCCAATGTGGACAACCTGGTATCAGTAGTGCTGAATGTGAAGCTATCAACTGCTGCTTTAGTGGACAGCAGTGTTACTATGGGAAGACCGGTAAGAGTGAGTCAGGGTTATACTCTCAGTTAAACTGATCCTCAACATGAACCTGCTCTTGTTCCTCTCTGTTCCAGTGACTGTCCAGTGTATAAGAGATGGTCAGTTTGTGGTAGTGGTGGCTAGAGATGTTACACTGCCTCGACTGAGTCTGGATTCAGTCAGTTTACTGGGAGGAAGTGACCCAGCTTGCAGTCCTGTGGGGTCCACACCTTCCTTTGCTGTATAAGGTAAAGGTAAAGGTAAGGTAAAGGATTTTATTGTCATTCCAAAGCATGTACATGAGCTGGAACGAAATTAGACACTGAGGCCCGGTTAAAACCATTCACAATAAATAACTAACTACTCACTCATCAATAAATACAATAGATAAAATAACAAATAATACAAGCCCATATTAATATATGGGTACAGTCTCTCCACACACTAAAAACCCTTAAAAATTAGCAGCATAGTAATAAAGTTAGTGCAATCTAATTTAGGACAGCAAGTTCAGTTCATCAATTCTGTAGTTTGTCAATATTAAAAAGTCTCACGGCTTCTGGATAGAAACTGTTTTTTAACCTTGATGTCCTAGCTCTGATGCTTCACAGCCTCCTGCCTGAAGGAAGAGGGTCAAATAGTCTATTGGCAGGGTGAAAGAAGTCTTTCATGATACTTGCAGCCCTAGTCTTGCATCTGTTGATGTATATATCTCCAATTGCAGGGAGACTACAACCGATGACTTTCTCTGCCGTCTTAACCACACGCTGTAGGGCCTTCCTCTCTGTTACAGAGCAGTTTCCATACCACACTGTTATACAAGATGTTAGGACGCTCTCCACCACACACCTATAAAAAGATGTGAGAACTGTAGTTCCCAAGCCAGCCTTTTTAAGCCTCCTCAGAAAATACAGCCTTTGATGAGCCTTTTTTACCAGACTATTACAGTTGGATTTCCACTTTAAGTCATCGTTGATATGTACTCCTAGATATTTGTAGCTGGAGACAACTTTCACCTCAGATCCCTCAATACAAATGGGAGGGGTGTGCCTCCTATTTGTTTTTTCTAAAATCCACAATAATTTCTTTAGTCTTTTCCACGTTAATCCATAGGTTGTTGTCCTTGCACCAGGCCACCATTTGTTCCACCTCTGATCTATAGGCTGACTCATCATTCTGAGAAATGAGTCCCATCACCACAGTATCATCTGCAAACTTGACAACATGATTACTCGGGTGTCTGGCTGAACAATCATATGTCAGCAGTGTGTACAACAATGGGCTCAGGACACATCCCTGTGGTGAGCCGGTGTTAAGAACAATGGTGGAAGAAAATTTATTATGGATTTTTACAGACTGTTTTCTGTTTGTTAAAAAGTCCAGTACCCAGTTGCACAATGAGTAACTCAGTCCTAAAATCTCCAGTTTGTGTATCAATGTCTGTGGAATGATTGTATTAAAAGCCGAACTAAAATCCATAAAAAGCAATCTCACATATCATCCTCACATACCAGTTCCCTGTGACTGCATGTGGCACAAGAGTGATGGTGAGGAGATGCTTCTGGTTTTATTCTGCATGGCCTATGATGGACTGGATGCCAACAGTGTTGCTATTTGCAGGAGGACAGTGGTTATGTGGTGTATGAGAACAGAATGAGCTCCTCGTATGAAGTGGGGATTGGACCACTTGGTTCAATCACAAGGGACAGTCACTTTGAGTAGGTGCTCTATGCTGGTCTTATTTGGTGGTCTGTAACAAATGCTACAAGCTCATGGTTTGTCCAGGCTTCTCTTCCAGTGTAGGTACTCTGGCACTTCTGTGGAAGCTCTGGTTGTGGAGGTCAACACTGTTCCTCCACCTCCACCAGTAGCTGCCCCTGGACCCCTCAGGGTGGAGCTTAGACTGGCCAATGGTCAGTGTGTCACCAAAGGGTGTGCAGAAGGTGTGTTCTTGTCCCATGTGTTCCTAGTATCTTTAGACTCCAGGTTGCAGCAGTGTTTAATCCCTGGTGTTCCTCAGGGGATGAGGCCTACACGTCCTACTACAGTGATGCTGATTATCCCATCACAAAAGTCCTGCGGGAGCCTGTGTATGTTGAGGTGCACATTATGGAGAGGACTGACCCCAACATTGTCCTGATGCTGGGACACTGCTGGGCAACTTCCGCCCCCAATCCACTCAGTCTACCCCAGTGGGACCTTCTGGTTGATGGGTGAGTAATGACCATGTTTATCCAGTTAGTCTGTGGCTTTTCTAACCTCCTTGTCCCTTTCAGATGCCCTTACCAGGATGACCGTTACCTGACCACATTGGTTCCAGTGACTGGCTCTTCTGGTCTTCAGTTCCCAACCCACTACAAGCGCTTCATTGTGAAGATGTTCACGTTTGTGGATCCCACATCACTGGCTCCTCTGCAGGAAACCGTATGCCGCTTTACTTTAACCTTTAGTGTTACTCCTGTTTCTAGATTTGACTTGACCCTCTTTCCTCCCTGTCAGATCTTCATCCACTGTAGTACAGCAGTGTGCCATCCGTCTTCTGGCTCCTGTGAGCAAAGCTGCGGCAGGACGAGTGAGTTCTTGCTCTCTCTTGACTAGAGGAACTGAGAATCTTCACTATTTCCCTTCACACTTCTAACATTTCTCTTGCAGGAAGGGACACTCATGTGAAGACCATCTCTAGTGAGCAGACGGTGGTTTCTAGTGGAGCAGTTATTCTGATCATGTGAATCTGGTCTCTTTAATAAACCGTGTAAAAACCAAGATGACTGTCTCAATAGTTTGACCTCACACACCGGAATCACCACCTGGAGGGAGACCCAAAGCTTTGCTCCACTAACCGCCAGTTATTTCTGCAGTTTGCATAATGTAGTAAAACGTTAAAAGGCAAGTGCAGTAAACGTCTTGTGTAATTCGTACAGACAAACATGAACACCATATAAACTGTCTGAAGTTTCACATAAATAGTTTCCTGACTTTGGTCTCTTAGTATTATGGCTTAAATGTATTAAGGCACATTAAGTGTTGCAGTGTTTGTGGCACGGTTTAATGACTGAAATATTGCAGTGGGTGTTTACTAGTAATTTGAAATCGCCAAAACTCGCATTTTGTTCACTTGAGAGGTAATCTAAATACTTGTGCCTGTGGAACGGCTAGAAAACTGAAAGGCTTGTGCTGCAGTTCTATGGATGATTTCCCGTCCAGGTCTTTGAGGTTGTAACATGAAAACGATCAACTGGTGTTGCTTTGCAGAGTCTCTGCCTCTTGCCCCCCCCCCCCACTATATTAAAGGGGTCATGAACTGGGAAATTGAAGTTCCCTTGGTCTTTTTGCCGTGGTGGTTGTAGGTTAAACCATTAGTTCACCCAAAAATAAACTGTCACTGACTCTTTAATATCCAAATCCATTAAAGGATTTTGTTCGCTGTTGGACAGTGTTTTCTCTACTTCCTGTTGGCCTTCTGTAGCTAATCATAGCTCCGTGTAGCTGTTTTTATTTTTCTCTAGAATCTTTTTTTTTTAAAGTGGTGAAATATAACTTAATTCACACCATATTTCTGATATTATTGATCAATCTTATCAGATTAACTTTGATCGTTCACTTTTATTATATATCCGTGAGTGAAGTACACCTGCAAAGCGTTAGCACTCGTTAGCTTGTCATTAGCGTTTTCTTTTCTCCTCTCTCTCGCTCCAGTTTTCCACAAGTTCATCAAACAACCGCAGTAAGAATATTTCATCAAGCACGGTGAGTAATGGCTTCTCCTGCTATCGTTATTTGCAGCTCTTGCCACATGTACGGTTTATCTATCTCTGTCGCTGATGAGGGATTCACATGTGATAAATGCAGGGAAATAGTTAGGCTGACAGAGAAGATTTCAGAATAAGAGACACGCATCCAATCTTTAACTGAGGACAGTAAGAATGTTAGGGCTCTAGATACGGCTGCCTCCCGTCACAGAGGTCAGTTCATTCTCAGCACATAGAGACTCTTTCACCTAGATATCACACTATAGAGACTGTGTCTGTTCCTTGAACTAGAAAATACAAAAAACGTTCAAACCAAGTTAAGATTAATTTAATTTAGGTTCAACAAATAAAAAACAAGCAATATGAATAAATGATAAGGCTTGGCTTATTGAATTCAGCCGTCAGCTACAGTATCACATCAGACAGTGCACTATAGACCCCCTGAGGAACAGTTCCACTCATTCTCTACTATAGGAGAGGAAGAATTGTATAAACTTGTTAAATCATCTAAACCAACAACATGTATGTTAGACCCTATACCATCTAAGCTCTTAAAAGAGGTGCTTCCAGAAGTCATAGGTCCTCTTCTGACTATTATTAATTCCTCATTGTCATTAGGATATGTCCCAAAACCTTCAAACTGCCTGTTATTAATAGGGATGGGCATTTGGGAAATTTCTCATTTCGATCATCGATAGGTTTCAAAAACGATTAATAGATTAATCGGGGGTGTGGCTTGTGCGGGGGGGCGGGGCATGGTCATAATTTATATAATGAAAAAAATCTGAAGATAGTTGTGAAAATGAAAAAATAATAAAATAAAAATAAAAATCTGACATGAAAATCTGTCTATGAAAACATGAACACATGATTAGGACAGGTTAGATTATGATTATGATGAAGAAATGTTATTAATAAAGGAGCAAGAAATATCTGCCTGAGGTGAAGAGTAGCCTATACCAATCAACGGAAGCTAATTCTATGACACATCCTATGATAAATCTGATAACTGAGACATATCAGACAATATCAGTAACATTACAACTTGTATCAGCACAATAGGATGCTAAGTTATGCATTAGATGGAGAGAGAGAGAGAGAGAGAGAGAGAGCGAGAGAGAGAGAGAGAGAGAGAGAGAGAGAGAGGGAGACAGAGAGAGAGAGAGAGAGAGAGAGAGCGCGAGAGAGAGAGAGAGAGAGAGAGAGAGGGAGAGCTCCCACTGATGCATTTTCATGACAGTGCGCTGAAAGATGGACAAGGACAGATTTTACTATAGATTCCTATAAAGTTCTCATTATAAATGTATGGCAGATTTGTGCTATATTTTCATCTACGTTATTAAGTGTAATAGTTGTAATTAAGTTTTAGTTAAGTTAAGTTTTATTTTCCATAAACCTGCGCGTTTTCGAAGCCATATGAATTGAATTATGCCCACAAATATGACGTAAAAAAGCTTGGCTGCATTATTATAACATCAGTAATAAAATATCAATAATAATAGAAAAATAAAACATTTAGCTAAAAGCAATATCATTATCGGGCATTGCTTATATGAGCATGAAACGAATCGATGATATGCAGCGATTTCAGCAAAATTGTTCATGTTAATTAATCAGATGTAGACTAGCTCTTGCAACTTTTATCTGAAAAAAAATTCATTGATGCAGATGTGAACTTGACCGAAAGTAACTCGATCGGATTGTGCTTTACAAACACGAAAGTACAATTAATTCACATTAGTGTCACTATCGTTATTTTTTAATGTATTTTGATATTTAATTAATATTTTGTATTCAATTTGCACTTTCTGATCAACCAAAATATTATTTAAATATTATTTAACAGCATGGAAATCACTGATTATTGCTAAATAATTGAATGAGATTTAAAATATATTTAAGATAAAAACTATGACAAACAAATAATTTTGATTTTCGTCATCTCTACAAATATAATGTAATTAGGCTACAAATATATCATGTGCATTTTTATTTTATAAAGACCATTTCATTATTTGTCTGTGATTTAAAAATTAACAAAATTAAAAAAATTTTGCTGCTTTATTCAACTGCATTTTTTTTTTTACAAAACATTGTCTTCCAGTATAACTTTAGCAGCATATTTTGATCCAGCGGTGAAACGTAGTTTTTAAAAGATAAGAAAAAAGTTCACCAAGTTTAACCAAACAACTATTATAAGGTATTAAACAGAGACCAAATAGCCTAGATATTTTAACTATGGCTAAAACTCAAAACTAAAATAATTATATTATTAAAAAAATGGATATTATATTTACCACGACCCGTGAAACATTCAAATGTCTATTCAAAAACATAAGGCGGTCTACGTGCTCAGATGAGAGCCGAGTGCGCAGTCTGTTCACATTTAGAGGAATAAATTCGCTCCGCTGGAACAGATGTTGCAGGAACAGCCAGGCACCACTGGACAAGTAAACCTTCTCTGTCCCTGAAACTAATGGGCAGCAAATCTTTCACCACCATTTCAGCGAACAGCTTTGTCGTCTTCTCGGTTCTGCCTGCGTTGTATTTAGGTCTTACGGCAAGTGAGTCAATGCTCGTCTGAGTTGCCGCTCTGTTATCGCCAGATATTTTATGTACACATTTTAGATGATAGCGCATTGTATTTGTTGTAGATTTGTGTGAAAGCTTGGCGCTGCACAGCTGAACTGAACTGTTTTTTCATCGTTTTTCTCAAAGGGAAACCAGCCATCACTACGTGACTTTGAGGCCATGATTATGTCTTCTTATGTCTTTTGAGCAAGTGGGAAGCTAACCAATCAGAGATCAGGGCGCCGCCCAACGTGCTGCCATAACCCAGGGGCGGCGTTAGGGGTGGGCTAAGGGGGCTGGAGCCCCGAATGTTTTCAGTAAAGCCCCGAATGTTTTTATTACTACCATGCCATCAATGAGTTTTCATGCCCAATAAAGTAATTTATATTAGAATTTAAATAAATAAATAAATATCTCTCGACTCTCACGTCCACAGTGTCTGTAAATTTACCCAAGTAAGTTACACGTTGTCTTTAACACCTGACGAAAACCGCCCACTGAGTCTAGTGCTTCTGACTGACATGTAAACTGGCCAACCATCGATGAGCGTCTGTACGATCCAGCCAATGAAATGAGCAGGCGGTTTGTTGGCGTGTAGTATTTTACTAGATCAATTTATTTGAAAATTAAAATGGATATTGCAAAATTCATCTTCTTCTCTTTCAAAAATAGGAAGTTACCCCCCCCCCTAACTTTTAATCTTATTATATTTCTTTTTCGGTTTTAAATTGTGTCTGATTTAACGTTACATTTTGATTCAAATGATTTGCGATTCACAAACTGACTCAAATGATTCGCGATCCCGCTGCGAACTGCTTCAAATGATTTGCAACCCCAAACTGACTCAAATGATTTGCGATCCCGCTACGAACTCCCGAACTGACTCAAATGATTCGCGATCCCGCTCCGAACTCCCGAACTGATTCAAATGATTCGCGATCCCCAAATTGACTCAAATGATTTGCGATCCCGCTCCGAACTCCCGAACTGACTCAAATGATTTGCGATCCCAATAATACACATAAAAGTGTGCACATCAAGGGAAATAAACAGCAGATGTTCATGTTAACAACTTCTTTAACTTGAGCAAACGCTGCTAATACATATACATTTGTTAATAAAGTAAATAAAACGAAAATATGAATGTTTTAATGCTACTCAATAAAAATAAACGATCCACTCGAAAGTCTCTGCTCATCATGACAGCACCTAGATCAGTGGGCTGATGACCTCATTTCCATGGAGGAATGTTGTACACGCCCCCGTCCATTGACTCCGCCCCCACGTCAAAACAGTGCCACAAAGAGAGACGTGCAGAAAAGTGAAGAGCAAAGGAGAAATGGCTTCGCAAGCTCAAACTAGACTGACACGCAAAATAAAAGCAACGTTGCAAATAAATTAATAGTTATGACCATGGAAAATATGTATTGCAAAAAAAAATGTATTGTTTCATTTGTTTTGCAATTCTTCATTTTTGTTTGCATAAAGCAAATGTATTTTCCTCAATACTTTAAATAAAATGTTTTAAATTTGTTTTTGTTTTTATTGTTTTTGTATATTTTAAACAAGGTAAATCTTTCTGATTTATTAAAATAAAAAAGTCACATACATGGATTTTTCTGGGCTAAGCCCCGGATCTCCACTCACCCTAGAACCACCCCTGCCATAATCAATCAAAAACATAAATAATAATAATTTCGATCATCGTTTACGTGATCGATCATCGCTGTCGAGGTCGAGTACTGGAGTACTGGATCACTGTTGCACATCCCTAGTTATTAAGCCTCTCATCAAAAAAAAAAAACACACAACTTGACCCCAAAGAACTAGTTAATTATAGACCAACCTCGAATCTCCCTTTTCTGTCCAAGATACTAGAAAAGGTAATATCCTCACAATTATATTCCTTCTTAGAGAAAAATGGTATGTGTGAGGATTTCCAGTCAGGATTTAGACCGTATCATAGTACTGAGACTGCTCTCCTTAGAGTTACAAATGATCTGCTCTTATCATCTGATCGTGGGTGTATCTCTCTATTAGTTTTATTGGATCTTAGTGCTGCGTTTGACACAATTGACCACAATATTCTTTTGCATCTTTTTGCATTTTCAAAAACTAATGGAATGCATAGTCGATATAAAAACTGGATGACGAGTAATTTCTTACTGCTAGATTCAGAAAAAACAGGTGTTAATTATAGGAGCTAAAAACTCTGCTTGTAATAACCTAGAACACTGTCTAAGACTTGATGGTTGCTCTGTCAATTCTTCGTCATCAGTTAGGAACCTAGGTGTGCTATTTGATCGCAATCTTTCCTTAGAAAGCCACGTTTCTAGCATTTGTAAAACTGCATTTTTCCATCTCAAAAATATATCTAAATTACGGCCTATGCTCTCAATGTCAAATGCAGAAATGTTAATCCATGCATTTATGACCTCAAGGTTAGATTATTGTAATGCTTTATTGGGTGGTTGTTCTGCACGCTTGGTAAACAAACTACAGCTAGTCCAAAATGCAGCAGCAAGAGTTCTTACTAGAACCAGGAAGTATGACCATATTAGCCCGGTCCTGTCCACACTGCACTGGCTCCCTATCAAACATCGTATAGATTTTAAAATATTGCTTATTACTTATAAAGCCCTGAATGGTTTAGCACCTCAGTATTTGAGCGAGCTCCTTTTACATTATACTCCTCTACGTCCGCTACGTTCTCAAAACTCAGGCAATTTGATAATACCTAGAATATCAAAATCAACTGCGCATTTAGATTTTCCCACGTTCACTGTGATTTAGTCGGTTTCAGTGGTGGCTCGTCGGGTGAGGCAGGGGAGGCACAGTTTCCCCCAAATTTTGAGGTGAATATGAGGAAGATTTAATGTTAATAAAATTCAATATTCATTTCAGTTCATGTCTCAGAATGTATATATTTTTGTTTGTAATTTCACAGTTGTAATACCATTACATGAAAGCAGGGGCGTAGCACCAAATTCTGGGCCCTGTATACTCTCAAAGTCAGTGGGCCCCCTACACATGCCAATGGGGGTCCAGAGTGTCTGGCACAACTTCATAAACACTGCAACAAAAAAAAGTTGTTTTGAAGAATGTTTTCGTCAATTTAGTCAGCTTTTTCATTGAACCAAAAAGAAACATTGAGAAGAAGGATAATGGAATGGTCTGTTGCATGCAATAGTAAGGCTTTCCTCTCTGTACACATATCCTTAAGTACAATTTTGCAAGTTTTATTGGTGTCCCCTTCAAAACTTGCTCGTGAGAAATGTTATGTTTATTGCCCCCCCCCAACATTTAGATGAGATTTTCGCCCCTGATTTGTACAATATTCAGTTTCTGCTGGTCTGACTTAATCAAAATAGTGTTTAAAAATTACTTTCGGTTTATAGTGACCATAACGCATAAAAGCGCATTAATGGGAACATTAAAGAAAGTTCTTAAAAAAAGTAACAAAAAAGTTACTTTAAACAGTAATGCATTACTTTTTGGTGTAATCAACAAAGTAATTGAGTTACTTTTTGAATTAAGTAACTTTTAACTAGATAATATTTCTTTGTAACTAGCACAACACCGGTGTTGTCAGTTTGGGAGTTCGGAGCATGAATCATTTGAGTCAGTTTGGCAGCTCGGAGCGTGAATCATTTGAGTCAGTTCGGCTGTTCTTTTTTTTTTTTTTTTTTTTTTTTTTTTTAAACAATACAAACATACAGTACACTTAAAATAATAAAGACAAAAAACAAAAACAACAATACACACAGATTTGTTTGTTATGCCAGGGTAACAACAAGAAAAACGAGGTAATAAAACTACATCTTAAGAGGACACAAAGGACGAATATAAAGAGACTGTTTTCATAGCTTTCAAATTAACAGAACTTCGGATAGTTTCCACATACTTGTCTAAGTCCAATTTGAATAAAGAAAAAAGAGGTTTAGAGCCATTTTAATCAGTTCGGGAGTTCGGAGCGTGGATCATTTGAGTCAGTTCGGCAGTTCGGAGCGTGAATCATTTTAATCAGTTCGGGAGTTCGGAGCGGGATCGCGAATCATTTGATTCAGTTAGGGAGTTCGGAGCGTGAATCGATTCATAAACACATTTACAGTCACTCGCTGGTAGTTTTAGTTTATTTTTTACAGTATCATTTAAACCCTCATGTTGTCTCAAACCTGAATGAAGTACTTTCTTTTGCACAACATAAAAGAAGGTATTTTGAAGACTGTTGCAAAACAAAGATGTTTTGGTCATTAGTGACTTTCACTGCATGTAAAAAAAAAAAAAAAAAAAAAAAAAAAAAAAAAATATATATATATATATATATATATATATATATATATATATATATATATATACATATATACAGCTCTAAAAATCGCTTGCAGTAGCTCTGCTACTAAATTTATTTCAAAATTGCAATCCATATACAACTATGATCAGCTTTAGCAGCATTCCCCTCACCCCCTGAGGTAACAACAACTATATTGAAGGGGTTTTATATATATCAGTCAACAAACGACCTTTATAAAAAATAATAAATCATTTTACCCTATTTACATTTCTTACCTTTTTTACTGTATTTATTTGTTCCTTGTTCGTTTTCGTCCATATAATTAAACGCAAATAAAACGAAACATTTGTCTCCTTTTTTTATATTATTTATATTCAACAGGGGAGCAATTGAAAAAAGAACAGAGCAGCAGAATATGCAATTTTTAATAATAATAATAATAAAAACGTATAGGTACGTTTACCCGCGGGATTTTGCGGGCGGGAGCGGAAAGAAACTTGATTGTTTGCGGGCGGGAGCGGGAGAAAATAACTTATATTTTTGCGCGGTCGGGGCGGGACGGAAAAATCCATTCTGCGCAGGTCTCTGAAAGAGTCGGATGCGCATGCGCTTTTCACTTGTAAAACTCAAGGGTATATGGGTAATGTAGTCTCGGCTCTCTGTGGGACGAATTAGGATTAGGATAGGATAGACTTTTTACATTTTTATTCAGCCCTACACTGTAATGAATTGCTGTAAAAATTACAGCATTATTTTACAGCCGCGGACTGTTTTTTAATAATACAGCATATTGCTGTAAACTGCAATGCATTCTGGGGTCACGTGTAGGTCTGACTCCAATTTACAGAATTTTGCTGTAAATTTCAAATCTTCGGAGCCGCATCGTCAACGGTCGAGGAGATTAACGTTAAAGACAAGAGGAGTGATTCACAACTGTGGTAAGTGACTTCAGTTTTTTATATTTCTTGTTTGGTAGTTTATAGTATATGAATGCATCTACATTCGCGGATTATATTGGTAACCCCAGATTCAAGCATCATCCGTCCGCGGGGCGCGAGGCAGAATTGCGCGGGGTTTCAGTAGCGCGGTCGCGGTAGGATTTCACACATCCCCTGCGCTATAGCGGCCATGGACAGAAAATCTCTGGAATCCTTCGTTATGAATGACATGTTTCAGTGCTAATAGTTTATATTCACTGTAACTTAGTGTTTATCAGCACACTTCGTCGTGATTATTTTATGATGTAAAACAACTTTGCACACGCAGTCATCTGTTAACACGGGCGCCGAAATAAAACGCGTTTCTAAAGCCTCGCGGTCAGTCAGGGTCGCTCACGGAGGATGTGTGTGTCATATAAATTCTCAGTGGTGCTTTTCTAAGAGGTTAACGTAACCAGTGAGATGTAGATTTTTTTTGAGCATTTGCTAACTTCAGGTAACGTTAATGTGAAAACTTTAACAAATCTGTTTGATATAAAGTCTGCTTTGTATAGTTAGCCTAATTTATTACCTTAGGGCGACCAAATACGTTTTCCTTGAAATTATTAAATATGCTATTTATATATATATGTGTCTATATTTATGTCGGCCGGCAAATCTTGTGTGTATTTTGGCACAGGGTGCACAAATGCTCCTTATCAGTGCGGTGACACTTGAACAAATGAACTGATCATGCGCGACACTGACCAATAAACAAACGAGTTGTTTTATTGCGTCTATGACTTGAATCTTATCATCAGTTGTAGTGATGGGAAGTTCGGATCATTTTACCGAATCGGACTTTTGAGTCTCGTTCAGCAAAATGAACGAATCTTTTTTCGAGTCATTTCAAATGAACGAACAACCAGAAGGTTCAGGAAGAAAAAAACAAAGTGCTTGCAGTCTGTTTCACATTAGGAGGCATTTTGCTGCATAATCGATCCACCACAAACCATATGCAACTATGGAAGCTCAACTTCCATTAAATGGACTGAAAACGCTCAAGTAACGTTATAGGTCTCAAAACGCTTGCTCTGCGCCAGTGGATACACACCATAGACAGTAAAAGAAATATGTGCATGTCACAGACTGTCTGGGCATGCACTTCCGCGTTTCAGAGATCCGCCTTTTACTTTCCGTCAACATTACATTAATTAACGTTTAGAAAATTTATTTTTGACATTTGTGAATCAGTTCAGAATCGTCTGCTTATGCATTGCGATACATTTAAGAATCACATTTTTATCCCACCCCTACTAAATATAGTATGTAATGTAAATGTAAAAATCTGAAATACAAAAAAAAAAAAAAAATGGTATAGGTATTAATTACTATTGTGATATTGATTGTTTTAGGAGACACTTTGACAAGTGGGCACTGGATGCTGAGTATTGAAGGCGAGGTGGTGTGTGAGGGCACTCATCCCAGTTTCCTGTCCGGCCTTGCCACTCTGTTTGCTGCTTATTACTAGTTTAATCTTGAGTATCAGGAGGAAGCAGTGTGTACCTTGGAGTTCATTCAAAGGTAATGGTTGAATTCTAACAACTTCAGAACCAGCATTTTATAGATAAGTTATATCAGAACATTCCTTTTAATAATGTTATGTTATCAGTGTTATTTCTGTTGATGCCTTTAAAACAATGTGTCTTAACTCGAGAAGAGAATATATTTGTCTCCCTATTTAACACCAGCAAGCTATTGAGTTAAATATGTTTTTTTTTATTATTAGTGGACATCTCCAACTTTCTTGGAGGTCCTAAAACCGCTCCTAATTACATATTGTCTGTTTCATGACCCTTTAGGTGCTTTGTGGGCATAAATCCAGAGAGAGGACCCAAAGCCAAGGGAAAAGTGCCATCGAAATAAAAACAGGACAAGTGATACAGAAGAAAATGTGTGGCAGTCAACCCACATGTTGCCAGTCTTCTGTGCAAATTCCAATGGAATTTCTGAAATGTAAGGATACACACACACCAAGATTGCGTCTTCCTTTTATTGTTCTCTATCTGCCTTTGACTGTACCTCTCATCCCTCTGTCTCTCTCTGACTGTACCTCTCATCCCTGTATCTGTCTCTGACTGTATCTGTCCTCCCCCTATTTGTTTCTGAAAGTATTATTATGTTTTGTAATATATCTAATGTATTGTCCTCTTTACTCTTTTCAATATTTCTAGTCACACTTTGAATCCTGGGATGGAACTTCATCTGGAGCATAATTGTTATTTGGTTGATTTTTATCTGTTTGATGGAAAGTTTGTATGACTTCTGCAAGTGCGCGGCTCCTTACGGTCAGTCATGCATCACTTTTTTTTGTATGACTTGTTTGGCAATATTGGTCTATTCCTTAATGATGATAGCTATCTGAAAATGTCTTTGTGGTTTTTAAAGGATTAGTTCACCCAAAAATGAAAAATAAGTCAATAATTACTTATGTCGTTTCACACCCGTAAGATCTTCGTTCATCCTCACAACACATAATAAGATGTGGCTCAGTGAAGCGTGCATTTCTAGCAAGATCATTTATTTTTTTCAATGCCCAGAAAGCCTCTAAAACATTTAAAACAATTCATGTGACTACAGTTGTTCAACCTAAATATTATAAAGCGACGAGAATACTTTTTTTGCCAACCCCCCACCCCCCACCCCCATCTCCCAAAACAACGATTTTATTCAACTATATCTAGTGATGGGCGATCTCAAAACACTGCTTCATGAAGCTTAGAAGCTTTACGAATCTTTTGTTTCAAATCATTTGCTCAGAACGTGTATCAAACTGCAGAAGTCACACGAACCATTGAAATTTCAAAACACTTATGACGTAACGAAGCCTCATTTACTGAAATCATGTGACTTTGGCAGTTTGATATGCTCTGATTTGAACTGAAAGATTAATAAAGCTTTGAAGCTTCATGAAGCAGTGTCATCCATCACGAGATACTGTTGAATAGTCATTATTTAGTTTTTTGGCACACAAAAAGTATTTTCATTGCTTCATTACACTAAGGTTGAACCACTGTAGTCACATAAACTGTTTTAAATATGTTTTTAGTACCTTTCTGGGCATTGGAAAGGGAAATGATCTTGCTAGCAATGTAGGCATCACTGGGGTAATAGGTTTTATAAAAAATATCTTAATGTGTGTTGTGAAGATGAACAAAGGTTTTAAGGGTGTGGAATGACATGAGGGTGAGAAATGACAGAATTTTCACTTTTGGGTGAACTGTTTTAATATGACCATGTTGGTCATGTTTCGGTTATAACGCAGTTTGAATATTGCTTTGTGTCAAGGTCCATGATGGCCATTATGTTCCAAGTAATAAAAAAGAAATCATGCCAAAATTTCATATCCATTTAAAAAAAAATGAAATAATTTTAAAATAAATAAAAATGAGTTCAAAATAATATACTTTTTATGTCATTTTTTTATGTAAATTTGAAAGTGATATATAACATTTTGACCTGTTTTTTTTTTAGATTTTAAAAATGTTATTTTTTTATATTTTTTTGGTGAATTAAGTTATGCATTATATAACACTTTATGCAGTTAAAGTTAAGTCAGCAATAGGGAAAATATATTGTATGCTATCATTTTACATACTTTAAATATAGCAAATACACATGCTTTTTTTCAAAGAATTGCTTTGCACAGTAAACTACTTGAAAGTGTGCATTTGCTATTTAAATAATTGTTAAATGCCATATACAATGTATTAAAAATGCAGTATATAATATATTTTTTGTACAAATGCAGTATACAAAATATAAAAAAATTACTGTAAATTTTACAGTAAAATACTGGCAGCAGGGTTGCCAGCCAGTTACTGTAAATTTTACAGTAGTCTTACTGTAATTTAATTTACAGAATTTTACTGTAATTGAGAATACAGGAAAAATCTGTAAATTAAATTACAGTACGACTACTGTAAAATTTACAGTACCTGGCTGGCAACCCTGCTGCCAGTATTTTACTGTAAAATTTACAGTAATTTTTTAACAGTGTACATGAATACATTTTGAGATTCTTACTTAGCCTAACGAGTAGTTAAAATACAACAAATACTTCACATTTCTCCTGATCAGCCACAAAAATGGAGCTTAATCACAAATTATTTACATATTTACATGAATATTATGGAAACACAGTGAACTTAATAACACATATTTGGGTAAGACGCTATGGTAAAAGTATGTAGGCCTATTATTTAAATAATAATTATAATAACAGTATAAACAGCACGTTCTATATTTGAGTATGAATGAAACAACATTATAGGAGCAGTTTTCCCTCACGTGAATCCCCATGTTATAACTTTCAAGACTTCAAAACATTCAAGTTTATAACTGACCACCTCTAAAAACAAATTTATAACTGTCTTTTCAAAGAAATATGAATCTTTGGGGCTGCTGCTTTGACGCTGTACAAACGCTTCCAGTGTGAAACGGGTCAAGAACCAATGAGAATCGCCCAGTTGCATGAGCTCACACTTGCCTGGAGAATCATGATTGTTAATGAAGTGGGAGGGACTATTGCTAATTAGCTGAGATACAAGAGTACAAAAAGACCAATGTGCAGTATCTCAATAGTGTGGTTAGCTGTTGGACAATGGCTGGAAGTTGGTGGCTGGTTCAGGTATTAGCACTGTGTGCTCTCTGTCATGCTCTTCCAAAGAAGGGTAAGTGGAGTAAACTGTCCCAGAATCCTCCAGCTCTGATGCTCCAGCAAACTGACCAGCGGCTTCAGCAGTCAGTTCAACAGACTAATCAGCAGCTTCCTCAGAAGATTCAGTTTCAGAAGCAAGTAGCGAAGGCTGAGCCTTTGGACAGATGTTCTGTAGCTGATTCTGAGCAGATCCAATGTGGACAACCTGGTATCAGTAGTGCTGAATGTGAAGCTATCAACTGCTGCTTTAGTGGACAGCAGTGTTACTATGGGAAGACCGGTAAGAGTGAGTCAGGGTTATACTCTCAGTTAAACTGATCCTCAACATGAACCTGCTCTTGTTCCTCTCTGTTCCAGTGACTGTCCAGTGTATAAGAGATGGTCAGTTTGTGGTAGTGGTGGATAGAGATGTTACACTGCCTCGACTGAGTCTGGATTCAGTCAGTTTACTGGGAGGAAGTGACCCAGCTTGCAGTCCTGTGGGGTCCACACCTTCCTTTGCTGTATACCAGTTCCCTGTGACTGCATGTGGCACAAGAGTGATGGTGAGGAGATGCTTATGGTTTTATTCTGCATGGCCTATGATGGACTGGATGCCAACAGTGTTGCTATTTGCAGGAGGACAGTGGTTATGTGGTGTATGAGAACAGAATGAGCTCCTCGTATGAAGTGGGGATTGGACCACTTGGTTCAATCACAAGGGACAGTCACTTTGAGTAGGTGCTCTATGCTGGTCTTATTTGGTGGTCTGTAACAAATGCTACAAGCTCATGGTTTGTCCAGGCTTCTCTTCCAGTGTAGGTACTCTGGCACTTCTGTGGAAGCTCTGGTTGTGGAGGTCAACACTGTTCCTCCACCTCCACCAGTAGCTGCCCCTGGACCCCTCAGGGTGGAGCTTAGACTGGCCAATGGTCAGTGTGTCACCAAAGGGTGTGCAGAAGGTGTGTTCTTGTCCCATGTGTTCCTAGTATCTTTAGACTCCAGGTTGCAGCAGTGTTTAATCCCTGGTGTTCCTCAGGGGATGAGGCCTACACGTCCTACTACAGTGATGCTGATTATCCCATCACAAAAGTCCTGCGGGAGCCTGTGTATGTTGAGGTGCACATTGTGGAGAGGACTGACCCCAACATTGTCCTGATGCTGGGACACTGCTGGGCAACTTCCGCCCCCAATCCACTCAGTCTACCCCAGTGGGACCTTCTGGTTGATGGGTGAGTAATGACCATGTTTATCCAGTTAGTCTGTGGCTTTTCTAACCTCCTTGTCCCTTTCAGATGCCCTTACCAGGATGACCGTTACCTGACCACATTGGTTCCAGTGACTGGCTCTTCTGGTCTTCAGTTCCCAACCCACTACAAGCGCTTCATTGTGAAGATGTTCACGTTTGTGGATCCCACATCACTGGCTCCTCTGCAGGAAACTGTATGCCGCTTTACTTTAACCTTTAGTGTTCCTCCTGTTTCTAGATTTGACTTGACCCTCTTTCCTCCCTGTCAGATCTTCATCCACTGTAGTACAGCGGTGTGCCATCCGTCTTCTGGCTCCTGTGAGCAAAGCTGCGGCAGGACGAGTGAGTTCTTGCTCTCTCTTGACTAGAGGAACTGAGAATCTTCACTATTTCCCTTCTCACTTCTAACATTTCTCTTGCAGGAAGGGACACTCATGTGAAGACCATCTCTAGTGAGCAGACGGTGGTTTCTAGTGGAGCAGTTATTCTGATCACGTAAATATGGTCTCTTTAATAAACCGTGTAAAAACCAAGATCACTGTCTCAATAGTTTGACCTCACACACCGGAATCACCACCTGGAGGGAGACCCAAAGCTTTTCTCCACTAACCACCAGTTATTTCTGCAGTTTGCAAAATGTAGTAAAACGTTAAAAGGCAAGTGCAGTAAACGTCTTGCGTAATTTGTACAGACAAACATGAACCCCATATAAACTGTCTGAAGTTTCACATTAATAGTTTCTGAAGGAAACCGCTGAACATTAATTGGATTTGTTCACTTTCTGACGTCTGCTTGCCTATGTACACTACACATGATTTAAAATACGATTGACTTTGGTCTTTTTAGTATTGTGGCTTAAATGTATTAAGGCACATTTAAGTGTTGCAGTGTTTGTGGCACTGTTTAATGACTGAAATATTGCAGTGGGTGTTTAATAGTAATTTGAAATCGCCAAAACTCGTATTTTGTTCACTTGAGAGGTAATCTAAATACTTGTGCCTGTGGAACGGCTAGAAAACTGAAAGACTTGTGCTGCTGTTCTATGGATGATTTCCCGTCCAGGTCTTTGAGGTTGTAACATGAAAACGATCAACTGGTGTTGCTTTGCAGAGTCTCTGCCTCTTGCCCCCCCCCCCCACTATATTAAAGGGGTCATGAACTGGGAAATTGACGTTCCCTTGGTCTTTTTGCCATGGTGGTTTTAAGGTGTACGGTCTACTGTCCACGTCCAGAAAGGTAAGAAAAACAAAGTAGTCCATGTGACGTCAGTTAGAGCGGAAGAGAAGATGAAGCTGAATAAAGTCTCATTATTTTTGGACCAAAATTGTGTTTTTGAAACTTCTACAAATTCTAACGTATGATGTCACATGGACTACCTTGTTTTTATTAATTTTCTGGACCTGGACCGTAGACCGTACACACAGCTTCAATGGAGGGACTGAGAGCTCCTGGACTAAATCTAAAATATCTTAAACTGTGTTCTGAAGATGAACGGAGGTCTTATGTGTTTGGAAAGACATGAGGGTGAGTCAATGACCGTTTTAATTTTTGGGTGAACTAATGCTTTAAAACTACCTGTATATTCAAGGAAGTTACCTTTCTTGTAAGTCAAAAATGCTTACATTGAAGCCAATATGACAGATTAGTCATCCCAGAACCCCTCCTGATTAAACTCACACAGCTCTCTGTTTCCACCTCCATCTGTCAGTGCATCATCAAATGTTGGTTAACTATGCTTTTGGGAAGCGCACCCCAGTATGGTTAATAAGAGTTATCTTGTGTTCAGTGTATCTTCCTCTGAGTTGGGGTTAATGGTACGTGCTGTTTATCTTTTGTGAGACTTGTGTTCAGACCAAACTTGTGCCAGATTAAAACAATGTTCTAGTTTTCTGAGGTTTAATAGGCAAGTGGATCATAAAGCACCTGTCAGTCGTAGTGAAACGCAAACGCAGTGCACACATTGACCTAATTATCCCACATTTCTCATGTAGCAGGCCACTGGACAGGACGAGCGGAGAGTGAGCTGATCCACATGAACAAACACCAGTAACACTGATCCGACTGACAAACAGGAAAAGTTTCTTTAGACATGTAGATTACTGGAGATTCTTGGATTGTCTGAGCTCTATGTAACTGAATGTCAGTTCAGTGGTTGATGAGTTAAATGCAGTGTGCTCTGGAGACGGTGCATGTGTGCAGTGGATGGACATGAAGAGACTCGTCTGTGTGATTCTGCTCTACATTTCTCTCGCACAGGTAACTACATGAGTCCCTTACAAGTTTACCAAGTTTGTTCTACAGTTAAATTGAACTACATCACTTTTATTTTTGTTAGTGATGGCTCCTACAGATCTATAGATAGCTAAAGCGACCTTTTTAGTAGATGAGAAACTCAAACATCAAAACATTCTTGAAATATGTTTACTAGAATGCAAGCAGCTGTTCTGGTGCTCGGTGCAAACTGGCTATGTACTAAAATATTGACAGATATCAGATATTCCTCACTGAATGTTATTACTGGACAGAAGAAATATCTGCTCTAGTGTTTGTAATTTGTAATAAAATACGTATGTATTTGAGCCCATCTTTGGATATAAAGACGAGTCTTTAAAGAAGATGCTTGAGGTTTATAAGAAGTGTGTGAGACAGATCTCGGTTCTCTGCCTTGTGTCCCTGGTCTCTCTCTCAAAAAATCATTTTGTGAAGAAAAAAAAATGTTTACAAATTAAGTTATTAACATTAAATGGAGTTATTTGAAAAAAATTTCCACTTCTTTTCAGGGTGTATGGTAAATCATATATTTTGACTACCTTTTTTATTTTTACAAGTGCATTAAAGCTGATATCTCTGTCTTATCCGATTCTAATTGGAGAAAATTATTTGTCATCCAATCTTTTACATTTTTAACACACTTTGTTAGCTTAGATAATTTAGAAGTTTCCTCTGGTCTCGTTGAGATATATAGCTGAGTATCATCAGCATAACAGTGGAAGCTAATTCCGTATTCAGTTTGTACAATATTCAGTTTGTGCTGGTCTGACTTAATCAAAATAGAGTTTAAACATTACTTTCTGTTTTACTTATTGACCATAACGCATAAAAGCGCATTAATGGGAACATTAAAGAAAGTTCTTTAAAAAAGTAACTAAAAATGCATTAATGCATTACTTTTAGGTGCAAGTAATCAACAAAGTAATTGAGTTACTTTTTGAATCAAGTAACTAGTAACTGTAACTAGATACTATTTCTTAGTAACTAGCACAACACTGGTGTTGCCAGTTCAGCAGTTCGGAGCGTGAATCGTTTGAGTCAGTTCGAGAGTTCGGAGCGGGTTCGTGAATCATTTGAGTCAGTTCAGCAGTTTGGACCGTGAATCATTTGAGTCAGTTCAGCAGTTTGGAGCGTGAATCATTTGAGGCAGTTCGGAGCGTGAATCATTTGAGTCAGTTCAGCAGTTCGGAGCGTGAATCATTTGAGTCAGTTCGAGAGTTCGGAGCGGGTTCGCGAATCATTTGAGTCAGTTCAGCAGTTCGGACCGTGAATCATTTGAGTCAGTTCAGCAGTTTGGAGCGTGAATCATTTGAGTCAGTTCAGCAGTTCGGAGCGTGAATCATTTGAGTCAGTTCGGCAGTTCGACGCGTGGATCATTTGAGTCAGTTCGGGAGTTCGGAGCGGGTTCGCAAATCATTTGAGTCTGTTCGGGAGCTGGGAGTGGGATCGCGAATCATTTGAGTCAGTTTGGCAGTTCGGAGCGTGAATCATTTGAGTCAGTTTGGCAGTTCGGAGCGTGAATCATTTGAGTCAGTTCGGGAGTTCGGAGCGGGATCGCGAATCATTTGAGTCAGTTCGGGAGTTCGGAGCGTGAATCATTTTAATCAGTTCGGGAGTTCGGAGCGGGATCGCGAATCATTTGAGTCAGTTCGGGAGTTCGGAGCATGAATCATTTTAATCAGTTCGGGAGTTCGGAGCGGGATCGCGAATCATTTGAGTCTGTTCGGGAGTTCGGATCGTGAATCATTTTAATCAGTTCGGGAGTTCGGAGCGTGAATCATTTTAATCAGTTCGAGAGTTCGGAGCGGGTTCGCGAATCATTTGAGTCTGTTCGGGAGCTGGGAGTGGGATCGCGAATCATTTGAGTCAGTTTGGCAGTTCGGAGCGTGAATCATTTGAGTCAGTTTGGCAGTTCGGAGCGTGAATCCAGTGTTGAGTACTCGAGACTCGGACTCGGTCTTGGACTCGGTCTCGAGACCGTATTTTAATGGTCTCGGTCTTGTCATGGACTCGTGTGCATTTTGACTCGGTATTGACTCGGACTCGAACATATTAGGAATCGGACTTATGCCCGAGTCCACTCGAGTCCCAATCCAAATATTTCATGATTATTACTGTATGTTAATGTTTATTTAAATTGATGTATGATTGACACATCCAATGACTGGTGATTTTCTTTTGACGTGAGACGTTAGGCCAGCAACACACTGGATGCGTGGCGCAAGCGCCTCAGCTGCGTGGCGTGTCTGTTTTTAATTCGGCTCCCCTGTTAACAGGTTAGAGCTCGCAGACTGCCTGCGTGAGACGCGCGTCCCAGGCGCGGCTCGAGCCGCGCGGAAAACGCGCGCATGCTAGAAATAGAACCGACGCCTATTTTTCACGCGACACGCGTGCATGTTGGAAGCGTTTCCAGGCAAAATATACTAGGAAAATATGTTTATATGTCATTTTGTACACAAATACATATTAATTCATGACATTTTGATATTTGAAAGTCTATAGGTTGACATAAATTCAGATATAAATGTAATTTTAAAAATAAATTAATAATGATCGATTTTCAAATATTGCACCTGTCAAACATACTCTATTTTGCCGTCAATACTGTTGACGGTGTCTTATCAGTAGGTGTGTAAAAAAATAAAAAAATAAATTTGATATTGTAATAAAAAATAAAGAGCCTGGTTTTTTTGGCGTCCTCCCTCTATGTCACCTACAGCCGCAGCAGCGCGCCAAGCGCCGCGTGCAGGCACGCTTCTGGTGTGTAAAGACACAGAAAACGCGAAGCAGCCACCACGTTTCTGGCACGCAGTAGAGACGCCACGCAGCCAGTGTGTCACCGGCCTTAAGTTACCCTTCTGCCTCCGTAAATAAAAAAACTTCGACTAGTGTGTATTTTACCCTGCATTAAAACGCACCATCCAGGGAAATTAGCATTAGATTATCCGTTGCTGTTACAGAAAGTGATAAAATGGTAACTGTTGTCAGTCCCCGCTTCCTCTGCACCAGTAGAGAGTGTTTTTAGTCAGGGTGGATTGATCATGAGACCACATCGTGCTTGGTTGGGTAGCTGGATGGTCTCCTCACTTATTTTTTTGAAAAGTAATTATGCCCATCTGTAATCTTCACAACATCTAAAGTGCACATAATCCAAGACATTGTAAGGATATTAGCAGTCATTAGTTAAGCTTCAAGGTTAAAAGTTATGTAAAAGCTGTTACAGTTGAACATTTACAGGTATAGTGGTACAGTAATGTTACTTGTACTAGAAGTGTTATGTAGAATTACAATATAGAGTCGTACAGTAATATTATGTGTACTAGAAAGGTTATATGGATGTGTATAGTGGTACAACGATGTTATGTGAAAATGAGCACTTAATATTGACAAGTAACACTTCATAATACTAATAAAATTACCTTTACACCACATACTATGTGGCCCTTTTAACCTTTATTGTTTCCACCAAACATTTTACATACTCTTGAAGATTTCTTTAGGTCTTGTCTCAGACCCAATCTCTATGGTCTCGGTCTTGACTCGGACTCGACCCTTTCTGAACTCGGTCTTGACTCGGACTCGACCCTCTCTGGACTCGATCTGGACTCGGACGCGAATGAGCTGGTCTCGACTATAACACTGCGTGAATCATTTGAGTCAGTTCGGGAGTTCGGAGCGGGATCGCGAATCATTTGAGTCAGTTCGGGAGTTCGGAGCATGAATCATTTTAATCAGTTCGGGAGTTCGGAGCGGGATCGCGAATCATTTGAGTCAGTTCGGGAGTTCGGAGCATGAATCATTTTAATCAGTTCGGGAGTTCGGAGCGGGATCGCGAATCATTTGAGTCAGTTCGGGAGTTCGGAGCATGAATCATTTTAATCAGTTCGGGAGTTCGGAGCGGGATCGCGAATCATTTGAGTCAGTTCGGGAGTTCGGAGCATGAATCATTTTAATCAGTTCGGGAGTTCGGAGCGGGATCGCGAATCATTTGAGTCAGTTCGGGAGTTCGGAGCATGAATCATTTTAATCAGTTCGGGAGTTCGGAGCGGGATCGCGAATCATTTGAGTCAGTTCGGGAGTTCGGAGCATGAATCATTTTAATCAGTTCGGGAGTTCGGAGCGGGATCGCGAATCATTTGAGTCAGTTCGGGAGTTCGGAGCATGAATCATTTTAATCAGTTCGGGAGTTCGGAGCGGGATCGCGAATCATTTGAGTCAGTTCGGGAGTTCGGAGCATGAATCATTTTAATCAGTTCGGGAGTTCGGAGCGTGAATCGATTGCGTCAGTTCGGGAGTTTGGAGCGTGAATCGATTCATAAAGACATTTACAGTCACTCACTGGTAGATTTAATTTATTTTTTACAGCATCATTTAAACCCTCATGTTGTCTCAAACCTGAATGATGTACTTTCTTTTGCACAACATAAAAGAAGGTATTTTGAAGACTGTTGCAAAACAAAGATGTTTTGGTCATTAGTGACTTTCACTGCATGAAAAAAAAAAAGAATACTGAGATGTTTCTCAAATTATCTTTTTTTATGTTCCATACTTTATGTTAGGCTGTAAATAAAGCCTAAACAGTTAACACAATAATAGATTCAAATTATCTTTTGGGGGTATTTTCACAGCCAAATTTAGTTTGTGTCTAATTAGATTAATCGCAGCACCCTGTGATTAATTAGATCCAAAATTTTAATTGACTGACAGCTGTGAAAGGAACATTTTTAAGGGCTCAACACAACAGCTTTTATGATGCAGAAGCCACTTTAGTTTTTGATTCTGAATATATTATTCAGGTGTTTTGTTATTTATTTCAGAAATCCTTGTGATATAATTCCATTCAAGTTTATTTGTATAGCGCTTTTTACAATACAAATCGTTACAAAGCAACTTTACAGAAAATTATGTTTCCACAATATTTAGTAATAGCTTATAAGTGGTGACTGTCAGTTTGTGCACGTATGACAGGATTTGTAGAAAAATTAATACAAGACGTGGTCAGCCAGACGATGAACATTATTAATATGATTAATAATTAATAATTATTATATAATGCAGTCACACTTGTAGCAATATTTGTTAGTTCTGTTGTTGATTCAGGGTCAGCATCATCTGAGGTCCTCTGAGGGTCAGCATCATCTCTTCTCAGGTGTTCTGGATCCAGACTGGAGCTTGTGTAAATCCTAGTTACCACGGGATGAAGATCCAGCAGAAACAGAGAAACACATAGAGACATCATTAGCTGCTGATCCAACAAAGTAAAATTAATTAGTTTAACCCAAGCTAGAGAATAAGAATGTGCATTTGATCAGATGCAACTGCACTCACAATTTAAAAGATACATTATTCGAATGCTTGGCGAAAGAGATGTGTTTTTAATCTAGATTTAAACAGAGAGAGTGTGTCTGAACCCTGAACATTATCAGGAAGGCTATTCCAGAGTTTGGGAGCCAAATGTGAGAAAGCTCTACCTCCTTTAGTGGACTTTGCTATCCTAGGAACGACCAAAAGTCCAGCGTTTTGTGACCTTAGGGTGCGTGATGGGTTGTAGCGTGGTAGAAGGCTAGTTAGGTACGCAGGAGCTAAACCATTTAGGGCCTTATAGGTAAGTAATGATAATTTGTAACTGATACAGAACTTAATAGGTAGCCAGTGCAGAGACTGTAAAATTGGGGTAATATGATCATATTTTCTTGACCTGGTAAGGACTCTAGCTGCTGTATTGTGGACGACCTGTAGCTTGTTTATTGAAGAAGCAGGACAACCACCTAGAAGTGCATTACAATAGTCCAGTCTAGAGGTCATGAATGCATGAACTAGCTTTTCTGCATCAGAAACAGATAACATGTTTCGTAGCTTGGCAATGTTTCTAAGATGAAAGAATGCAGTTTTTATAACATTGGAAATATGATTTTCAAAAGACAAATTGCTGTCTAATATAACACCCAGATTTCTGACTGTAGAGGAAGTAACAGTACATCCGTCTAGTTGCAGATTGTAATCTACAAGATTCTGTGTAGTGTATTTTTTGGTCCAATAATTAATATCTCTGTCTTATCCGAATTTAATTGGAGAAAATTATTTGTCATCCAATCTTTTACATTTTTAACACTCTGTTAACTTAAATAATTGGGAAGTTTCATCTGGTCTCGTTGAGATATATAGCTGAGTATCATCAGCATAACAGTGGAAGCTAATTCCGGATTCAGTTTGTACAATATTCAGTTTGTGCTGGTCTGACTTAACCAAAATAGTGTTTAAAAATTACTTTCTGTTTTACTTTGTGTTTGTATAGACCATAACGCATAAAAGCGCATTAATGGGAACATTAAAGAAAGTTCTTTAAAAAAGTAACTAAAAATGCACTAATGCATTACTTTTTGGTGTAAGTAATCAACAAAGTAATTGAGTTACTTTTTGAATTAAGTAACTAGTAACTGTAACTAGATACTATTTCTTAGTAACTAGCACAACACTGGTGTTGCCAGTTCGGCAGTTCGGAGCGTGAATCATTTGAGTCAGTTCGAGAGTTCGGAGCGTGAATCGATTCATAAAGACATTTACAGTCACTCACTCGCTGGTAGTTTTAGTTTATTTTTTACAGTATCATTTAAACCCTCATGTTGTCTCAAACCTGAATGATGTACTTTCTTTTGCACAACATAAAAGAAGGTATTTTGAAGACTGTTGCAATGTAGCAATTGTAGCAATTTGAAAAACTAAAGGAATGCATAGTCAAAATAAAAAAACTGGATGACGAGTAATTTCTTAGTGCTAAATTCTGAAAAAGCTTTATTGGCTGGTTGTTCTGCATGCTTGGTAAACAAACATTTGCATTATTGACACACTGTTCCTAATTAATGTTGTTCAGTTGCTTTGACACAGTCTTTACTGTTTAAAGAGCTATAGAAATAAAGGTGACTATTGACTTGTAGGCTACAACGGTATGTTTCTAATTATTTACATATTTACATGAATATTATGGAAACACACTGAACTTAATAACACATATTTGGGTAAGACGCTATGGTAAAAGTGTGTAGGCCTATTATTTAAAAAATAATAATAATAACAGTATAAACAGCACATATTTGAGTATGAATGAAACAACATGATAGGAGCAGTTTTCCCTCACTTGAATTCCAATGTTATAACTTTCAAGACTTCAAAACATTCAAGTTTATAACTGACCACCTCTAAAAACAAATTTATAACTGTCTTTTCAAAGAAATATGAATCTTTGGGGCTGCTGCTTTGACGCTGTACAAACGCTTCCAGTGTGAAACGGGTCAAGAACCAATGAGAATCGCCCAGTTGCATGAGCTCACACTTGCCTGGAGAATCATGATTGTTAATGAAGTGGGAGGGACTATTGCTAATTAGCTGAGATACAAGAGTACAAAAAGACCAATGTGCAGTATCTCAATAGTGTGATTAGCTGTTGGACAATGGCTGGAAGTTGGTGGCTGGTTCAGGTATTAGCACTGTGTGCTCTCTGTCATGCTCTTCCAAAGAAGGGTAAGTGGAGTAAACTGTCCCAGAATCCTCCAGCTCTGATGCTCCAGCAAACTGACCAGCGGCTTCAGCAGTCAGTTCAACAGACTAATCAGCAGCTTCCTCAGAAGATTCAGTTTCAGAAGCAAGTAGCGAAGGCTGAGCCTTTGGACAGATGTTCTGTAGCTGATTCTGAGCAGATCCAATGTGGACAACCTGGTATCAGTAGTGCTGAATGTGAAGCTATCAACTGCTGCTTTAGTGGACAGCAGTGTTACTATGGGAAGACCGGTAAGAGTGAGTCAGGGTTATACTCTCAGTTAAACTGATCCTCAACATGAACCTGCTCTTGTTCCTCTCTGTTCCAGTGACTGTCCAGTGTATAAGAGATGGTCAGTTTGTGGTAGTGGTGGCTAGAGATGTTACACTGCCTCGACTGAGTCTGGATTCAGTCAGTTTACTGGGAGGAAGTGACCCAGCTTGCAGTCCTGTGGGGTCCACACCTTCCTTTGCTGTATACCAGTTCCCTGTGACTGCATGTGGCACAAGAGTGATGGTGAGGAGATGCTTATGGTTTTATTCTGCATGGCCTATGATGGACTGGATGCCAACAGTGTTGCTATTTGCAGGAGGACAGTGGTTATGTGGTGTATGAGAACAGCATGACCTCCTCGTATGAAGTGGGGATTGGACCACTTGGTTCAATCACAAGGGACAGTCACTTTGAGTAGGTGCTCTATGCTGGTCTTATTTGGTGGTCTGTAACAAATGCTACAAGCTCATGGTTTGTCCAGGCTTCTCTTCCAGTGTAGGTACTCTGGCACTTCTGTGGAAGCTCTGGTTGTGGAGGTCAACACTGTTCCTCCACCTCCACCAGTAGCTGCCCCTGGACCCCTCAGGGTGGAGCTTAGACTGGCCAATGGTCAGTGTGTCACCAAAGGGTGTGCAGAAGGTGTGTTCTTGTCCCATGTGTTCCTAGTATCTTTAGACTCCAGGTTGCAGCAGTGTTTAATCCCTGGTGTTCCTCAGGGGATGAGGCCTACACGTCCTACTACAGTGATGCTGATTATCCCATCACAAAAGTCCTGCGGGAGCCTGTGTATGTTGAGGTGCACATTGTGGAGAGGACTGACCCCAACATTGTCCTGATGCTGGGACACTGCTGGGCAACTTCCGCCCCCAATCCACTCAGTCTACCCCAGTGGGACCTTCTGGTTGATGGGTGAGTAATGACCATGTTTATCCAGTTAGTGTGGGGCTTTTCTAATCTCCTTTTCCCTTTCAGATGCCCTTACCAGGATGACCGTTACCTGACCACATTGGTTCCAGTGACTGGCTCTTCTGGTCTTCAGTTCCCAATCCACTACAAGCGCTTCATTGTGAAGATGTTCACGTTTGTGGATCCCACATCACTGGCTCCTCTGCAGGAAACTGTATGCTGCTTTACTTTAACCTTTAGTGTTACTCCTGTTTCTAGATTTGACTTGACCCTCTTTCCTCCCTGTCAGATCTTCATCCACTGTAGTACAGCGGTGTGCCATCCGTCTTCTGGCTCCTGTGAGCAAAGCTGCGGCAGGACGAGTGAGTTCTTGCTCTCTCTTGACTAGAGGAACTGAGAATCTTCACTATTTCCCTTCACACTTCTAACATTTCTCTTGCAGGAAGGGACACTCATGTGAAGACCATCTCTAGTGAGCAGACGGTGGTTTCTAGTCGAGCAGTTATTCTGATCATGTGAATCTGGTCTCTTTAATAAACCGTGTAAAAACCAAGATCACTGTCTCAATAGTTTGACCTCACACACCGGAATCACCACCTGGAGGGAGACCCAAAGCTTTGCTCCACTAACCACCAGTTATTTCTGCAGTTTGCAAAATGTAGTAAAACGTTAAAAGGCAAGTGCAGTAAACGTCTTGTGTAACTTGAACAGACAAACATGAACGCCATATAAACTGTCTGAAGTTTCACATTAATAGTTTCCTGACTTTGGTCTCTTAGTATTATGGCTTAAATGTATTAATGCACATTAAGTGTTGCAGTGTTTGTGGCACGGTTTAATGACTGAAATATTGCAGTGGGTGTTTAATAGTAATTTGAAACTGCCAAAACTCGCATTTTTGTTCACTTGAGAGGTAATCAATCAATCAATCACCTTTATTTATATAGTGCTTTAAACAAAATACATTGCGCCAAAGCACTGAACAACATTCATTTGGAAAATAGTGTCTCAATAATGCAAAATGATAGTTAAAGGCAGTTCATCATTGAATTCATTGATGTCATCTCTGTTCAGTTGAAATAGTGTCTGTTTTAATTTGCAATCAAGTCAACGATATCGCTGTAGATGAAGTGACCCCAACTAAGCAAGCCAGAGGCGACAGCGGCAAGGAACCGAAACTCCATCGGTGACAGAATGGAGAAAAAAACCTTGGGAGAAACCAGGCTCAGTTGGGGGGCCAGTTCTCCTCTGACCAGACGAAACCAGTAGTTCAATTCCAGGCTGCAGCAAAGTCAGATTGTGCAGAAGAATCATCTGTTTCCTGTGGTCTTGTCCTGGTGCTCCTCTGAGACAAGGTCTTTACAGGGGATCTGTATCTGGGGCTCTAGTTGTCCTGGTCTCCGCTGTCTTTCAGGGCAGTAGAGGTCCTTTCTAGGTGCTGATCCACCATCTGGTCTGGATACGTACTGGATCCGGGTGACTGCAGTGACCCTCTGATCTGGACACAGACTGGATCTGGTGGCCACGGTGACCTCGGAACAAGAGAGAAACAGACAAATATTAGCGTAGATGCCATTCTTCTAATGATGTAGAAAGTACGGTGTTATGTGAAGTGTTCCGGTTCCAGTTTACCTAATTAATGCAGCCTAAAAATTCCTTTAACGGATTTGGATATTAAAAGCATATTAGTATGTTATGTGTATGCCAGGTTAAAGAGATGGGTCTTTAATCTAGATTTAAACTGCAAGAGTGTGTCTGCCTCCCGAACAATGTTAGGTAGGTTATTCCAGAGTTTAGGCGCCAAATAGGAAAAGGATCTGCCGCCCGCAGTTGATTTTGATATTCTAGGTATTATCAAATTGCCTGAGTTTTGAGAACGTAGCGGACGTAGAGGAGTATAATGTAAAAGGAGCTCATTCAAATACTGAGGTGCTAAACCATTCAGGGCTTTATAAGTAATAAGCAATATTTTAAAATCTATACGATGTTTGATAGGGAGCCAGTGCAGTGTGGACAGGACCGGGCTAATATGGTCATACTTCCTGGTTCTAGTAAGAACTCTTGCTGCTGCATTTTGGACTAGCTGTAGTTTGTTTACCAAGCGTGCAGAACAACCACCCAATAAAGCATTACAGTAGTCTAACCTTGAAGTCATAAATGCATGGATTAACATTTCTGCATTTGACATTGAGAGCATAGGCCGTAATTTAGATATATTTTTGAGATGGAAAAATGCAGTTTTACAAATGCTAGAAACGTGGCTTTCTAAGGAAAGATTGCGATCAAGTAGCACACCTAGGTTCCTAACTGATGATGAAGAATTGACAGAGCAACCATCAAGTTTTAGACAGTGTTCTAGGTTATTACAAGTAGAGTTTTTAGGCCCTATGATTAACACCTCTGTTTTTCTGAATTTAGCAGTAAGAAATTACTCGTCATCCAATTTTTTATATCGACTATGCATTCCATTAGTTTTTCAAATTGGTGTGTTTCACCGGGCTGCGAGGAAATATAGAGCTGCGTATCATCAGCATAACAGTGAAAGCTAACACCATGTTTCCTGATGATATCTCCCAAGGGTAACATATAAAGCGTGAAGAGTAGCGGCCCTAGAACTGAGCCTTGAGGTACTCCATACTGCACTTGTGATCGATATGATACATCTTCATTCACTGCTACGAACTGATGGCGGTCATATAAGTACGATTTAAACCATGCTAATGCACTTCCACTGATGCCAACAAAGTGTTCAAGTCTATGCAAAAGAATGTTGTGGTCAATTGTGTCAAACGCAGCACTAAGATCCAATAAAACTAATAGAGAGATACACCCACGATCAGATGATAAGAGCAGATCATTTGTAACTCTAAGGAGAGCAGTTTCAGTACTATGATACGGTCTAAATCCTGACTGGAAATCCTCACATATACCATTTTTCTCTAAGAAGGAATATAATTGTGAGGATACCACCTTTTCTAGTATCTTGGACAGAAAAGGGAGATTCGAGATTGGTCTATAATTAACTAGTTCTCTGGGGTCAAGTTGTGGCTTTTTTATGAGAGGCTTAATAACAGCCAGTTTGAAGGTTTTGGGGACATGTCCTAATAACAATGAGGAATTAATAATAGTCAGAAGAGGACCTATGACTTCTGGAAGCACCTCTTTTAAGAGCTTAGATGGTATAGGGTCTAACATACATGTTGTAAGTTTAGATGATTTAACAAGTTTATACAATTCTTCCTCTCCTATAATAGAGAATGAGTGGAACTGTTCCTCAGGGGGTCTATAGTGCACTGTCTGATGCGAAACTGTAGCTGACGGCTGAATGGTTGCAATTTTATCTCTAATAGTATCGATTTTAATCTTAATTTTAATTAATTTTAAAAAATTATTTAGGTAATCTAAATACTTGTGCCTGTGGAATGGCTAGAAAAACTGAAAGGCTTGTGCTGCAGTTCTATGGATGATTTTCCGTCCAGGTCTTTGAGGTTGTAACATGAAAACAATCAACTGGTGCCCCCCCCCCCCCAACTATATTAAAGGGGTCATGAACTGGGAAATTGAAGTTCCCTTGGGCTTTTGGCCATGGTGGTTGTAGGTTAAACCATTAGTTCACCCAAAAATAAACTGTCATTGACTCTTTAATATCCAAATCCGGATAGGATTTTGGTCGCTGTTGGACAGTGTTTTCTCTACTTCCTGTTGGCCTTCTGTAGCTAATCATAGCTCCAAGTAGCTGTTTTTATTTTTCTCTAGAATCTTTTTTTTTTTTTTTTTTTTTAAAGTGGTAAAATATAACTTAATTCACGCCATATTTCTGATATTATTGATCAATCTTATCAGATTAACTTTGATCGTTCACTTTTATTATATATCCATGAGTGAAGTACACCCACAAAGCGTTAGCACTCGTTAGCTTGTCATTAGCGTTTTCTTTTCTCCTCTCTCTCGCTCCAGTTTTTCACAAGTTCATCAAACAACCGCAGTAAGAATATTTCATCAAGCACGGTGAGTAATGGCTTCTCCTGCTATCGTTATTTGCAGCTCTTGCCACGTGTACGGTTTATCTATCTCTGTCGCTGATGAGGGATTCACATGTGATAAATGCAGGGAAATAGTTAGGCTGACAGAGAAGATTTCAGAATTAGAGACATGCATCCAATCTTTAATTGAGGACAGTAAGAATGTTAGGGCTCTAGATACGGCTGCCTCCCGTCACAGAGGTCAGTTAATTCTCAGCACATAGAGACTCTTTCACCTAGATATCACACTATAGAGACTGTGTCTGTTCCTTGAACTAGAAAATACAAAAAACGTTCAAACCAAGTTAAGATTCATTTAATTTAGGTTCAACAAATAAAAAAACAAGCAATATGAATAAATGATAAAGCTTGGCTTATTGAATTCAGCCGTCAGCTGCAGTATCACATCAGACAGTGCACTATAGACCCCCTGAGGAACAGTTCCACTCATTCTCTACTATAGGAGAGGAAGAATTGTATAAACTTGTTAAATCATCTAAACCAACAACATGTATGTTAGACCCTATACCATCTAAGCTCCTAAAAGAGGTGCTTCCAGAAGTCATAGGTCCTCTTCTGACTATTATTAATTCCTCATTGTCATTAGGATATGTCCCCAAAACCTTCAAACTGGCTGTTATTAAGCCTCTCATCAAAAAAACACAACTTGACCCCAGAGAACTAGTTAATTATAGACCAATCTGGAATCTCCCTTTTCTGTCCAAGATACTAGAAAAGGTGGTATCATCACAATTATATTCCTTCTTAGAGAATAATTGTATATGTGAGGATTTCCAGTCAGGATTTAGACCGTATCATAGTACTGAGACTGCTCTCCTTAGAGTTACAAATGATCTGCTCTTATCATCTGATCGTGGGTGTATCTCTCTATTAGTTTTATTGGATCTTAGTGCTGCGTTTGACACAATTGACCACAATATTCTTTTGCATCTTTTTGCAATTTGAAAAACTAATGGAATGTATAGTCGATATAAAAAACTGGATGACGAGTAATTTCTTACTGCTAGATTCAGAAAAAACAGAGGTGTTAATCATAGGGCCTAAAAACTCTGCTTGTAATAACCTAGAACACTGTCTAAGACTTGATGGTTGCTCTGTCAATTCTTCGTCATCAGTTAGGAACCTAGGTGTGCTACTTGATCGCAATCTTTCCTTAGAAAGCCACGTTTCTAGCATTTGTAAAACTGCATTTTTCCATCTCAAAAATATATCTAAATTACAGCCTATGCTCTCAATGTCAAATGCAGAAATGTTAATCCATGCATTTATGACTTCAAGGTTAGACTACTGTAATGCTTTATTGGGTGGTTGTTCTGCACGCTTGGTAAACAAACTACAGCTAGTCCAAAATGCAGCAGCAAGAGTTCTTACTAGAACCAGGAAGTATGACCATATTAGCCCGGTCCTGTCCACACTGCACTGGCTCCCTATCAAACATCGTATAGATTTTAAAATATTGCTTATTACTTATAAAGCCCTGAATGGTTTAGCACCTCAGTATTTGAATGAGCTCCTTTTACATTATACTCCTCTACGTCCGCTACGTTCTCAAAACTCAGGCAATTTGATAATACCTAGAATATCAAAATCAACTGCGCATTTAGATTTTCCCGCGTTCACTATGATTTAGTCGGTTTCAGCGGTGGCTCGTCGGGTGAGGCAGGGGAGGCACAGTTTCCCCCAAATTTTGAGGTGAATATGAGGAAAATTTAATGTTAATAAAATTCAATATTAATTTCAGTTCATGTCTCAGAATGTATATATTTTTGTTTGTAATTTCACAGTTGTAATACCATTACATGAAAGCAGTGGCGTAGCACCAAGTTCTGGGCCCTGTATACTCTCAAAGTCAGTAGGCCCCCTACACATGCCAATGGGGGTCCAGAGTGTCTGGCACAACTTCATAAACACTGCAACAAAAAAAATTGTTTTGAAGAATGTTTTCGTCAATTTAGTCAGCTTTTTCATTGAACCAAAAAGAAACATTGAGAAGAAGGATAATGGAATGGTCTGTTGCATGCAATAGTAAGGCTTTCCTCTCTGTACACATATCATTAAGTAAAATTTTGCAAGTTTTATTGGTGTCCCCTTCAAAACTTGCTCGTGAGAAATGTTATGTTTATTGCCCCCCCCCCCAACATTTAGATGAGATTTTCGCCCCTGGTTTGTACAATATTCAGTTTCTGCTGGTCTGACTTAATCAAAATAGTGTTTAAAAATTACTTTCGGTTTATAGTGACCATAACGCATAAAAACGCATTAATGGGAACATTAGAGAAAGTTCTTAAAAAAAGTAACAAAAAAGTTACTTTAAACCGTAATGCATTACTTTTTGGTGTAATCAACAAAGTAATTGAGTTACTTTTTGAATTAAGTAACTTTTAACTAGATAATATTTCTAAGTAACTAGCACAACACTGGTGTTGTCAGTTTGGGAGTTCGGAGCATGAATCATTTGAGTCAGTTCGGCAGTTCGGAGCGGGTTCGCGAATCATTTGAGTCTGTTCGGGAGTTTGGAGCGGGATCGCAAATCATTTGATTCAGTTTGGCAGCTCGGAGCGTAAATCATTTGAGTCAGTTCGGCTATTCAACGCGTGAATCATTAGTGTCAGTTCGGCAGTTCGGAGCGTGGATCATTTGAGTCAGTTCGGGATGTACAAACGGCTTGCATGCATGACCCTTTTAAGACGTGTTGCCCCTTTAAGGTGTGTTGCCCTTTTAAGTCTTATCGCCATTTTACCATTGCGCAGCAAAGTTGAAGAGAAGAGACATTTAGCCGATCCAATACAAGCATAATATGTGTGCGTGCATCCTAAAAGTGAGTTGTTCTTGGTAAATTATGTTTAGTATTGAGATTAAGTTATAATCTTGCAGGCATTTGCAGATATGATAATTATTTTCGATAGATTGTGCGTGCATAACCAGCGTTTGTTTACAAGCACGTTATGTATATCTGCCGTGATATTTTACAATTGCTTTATCTCTACTGTTCTCATGTTCTACATTGAGATAGATTGTCTTTAGTTAATCTGTCTGCTGTAAATTGCAAGTATAAGTGTGTTAATGAGGATTATGTGGTAAAATTACCTATTCAGATGCTAATATGCCAATCCATTGAGCTGTAGCATTTCACTTATATTCAGTAATATTGCTAGTGATGTTAATTTGTTGGGTTTAAAATCTGTATTATTCACCTTTTTGTATTTGTTATTTTTATACAGACCACACCTGTTATATGCTAAATGGGAAAGTAAAGTCCTCAAAGAAAGAACTGTTGTTGACTGAGTTCCTGGGCTCTGACCGGCCTACCAGTGCAAGTGATCCCTTCCACAGTCTTTTGATAACTCGCATTCCAAATCCTACACGGGAGTTCGGAGCGTGAATCATTTTAATCAGTTCGGGAGTTCGGAGCGGGATCGCGAATCAATAGAGTCAGTTTGGCAGTTCGGAGCGTGAATCATTTGAGTCAGTTCGGGAGTTCGGAGCGTGAATCATTTTAATCAGTTCGGGAGTTCGGAGCGGGATCGCGAATCAATAGAGTCAGTTTGGCAGCTCGGAGCGTGAATCATTTGAGTCAGTTCGGCTGTTCGACGCGTGAATCATTTTAATCAGTTCGGGAGTTCGGAGCGGGATCGCGAATCAATAGAGTCAGTTTGGCAGTTCGGAGCGGGATCGCGAATCATTTGATTCAGTTAGGGAGTTCGGAGCGTGAATCGATTCAGAATCAGAATCAGAATCAGAATGAGCTTTATTGCCAGGTATGTTTACACATACGAGGAATTTGTTTTCGTGACAGAAGCTCCGCAGTACAACAGAATGACAGCGACAGAACATAAAACACATAATAAAAGAATAAAAAATACAAATATGTAGACAGTGAATGACAATATACAAATGACAATTGTAGGCAGGTATATTACAAAGTGAAGTTATGTATGTACATATATATTGTGTGCAAAATTTAAGTGTATACTAAGTATGTGTGTTAGATAAATAAAGTGTGTGTGTATATAAATATAAAGTGTAGTGTGTTCGCCATTATTGTCAGCTGTTCATAAGATGGATTGCCTGAGGGAAGAAACTGGTCCTGTGTCTGGTCGTTCTAGTGCTCAGTGCTCTGTAGCGTCGACCAGATGGCAACAGTTCAAAGAGGGAGTGTGCTGGATGTGAGGGGTCCAGAGTGATTTTGACAGCCCTTTTTCTCACTCTGGATAAGTACAGTTCTTGAATAGATGGGAGAGTTGAACCGATGATTCGCTCAGCAGTCCGGACTACTCTCTGTAGTCTTCTGAGGTCAGATTTAGAAGCTGAGCTGAACCAGACAGTTACTGAAGTGCAGAGGATGGATTCAATGATGGTGGAGTAGAACTGTTTCAGCAGCTCCTGTGGCAGGTTAAACTTCCTCAGCTGATGGAGGAAGTACAACCTCTGCTGGGCCTTTTTTACGATGGAGTCAATGTGAATGTCCCACTTCAGGTCCTGAGAGATGGTGGTTCCCAGGAACCTGAATGACTCCACTGCAGTCACAGGGCTGTTCATGATGGTGAGTGGGGGGAGTGCAGGGGGGTCTCTCCTGAAGTCCACGATCATCTCCACTGTTTTGAGCATGTTAAGCTCCAGGTTGTTGAGACTGCACCAGACAGCCAGCTCTTTTACCTCCTGTCTGTAAGCAGACTCGTCACCGTCCTGAATGAGGCCGATGAGTGTGGTGTCATCTGCAAACTTCAGGAGCTTGACAGAGGGGTCCTTAGATGTGCAATCATTAGTGTACAGGGAGAAGAGCAGTGGGGAGAGAACACAGCCCTGGGGAGCTCCGGTGCTGATTGTACGGGTGCTGGATGTGTATTTTCCCAGCCTCACTAGCTGCTGCCTGTCTGTCAGGAAGCTGTTGATCCACTGACAGACTGAGGTGGGCACGGAGAGCTGATTTAGTTTGGGCAGGAGGAGGTTTGGGATGATCGTGTTGAAGGCCGAGCTGAAGTCCACAAACAGGATCCTCACATAAGTCCCCGGTCTGTCTAGGTGTTGCAGAACATAATGCAGTCCAATGTTTACTGCATCGTCCACAGACCTGTTTGCTCTGAAGGCAAACTGAAGAGGATCCAGCAAGGGCCCAGTGATGTCCTTCAGGTGGGCCAGCACCAGTTTCTCAAATGACTTCATGACTACAGACGTTAGAGCCACAGGCCTGTAGTCATTTAGTCCTGTAATTTTGGGTTTCTTAGGGATGGGGATGATGGTGGAGCATTTGAGGCATGAAGGGACTTCGCACAGCTCCAGCGATCTGTTGAAGATCTGTGTGAAGATGGGGGCCAGCTGGTCAGCACAGGATTTCAGACAGGCTGGTGTAACACAATCTGGGCCTGGTGCTTTTTTCCTTTTCTGCTTCCGGAAGACCTGGCGCACCGCATCCTCGCTGATCTGAATTGCAGGTGTGGGGGAGAGGGGGGATGCAGGAGGTGAGAATGGTGAGAGTGCTTGATTGGAGAGGTGTTCAGGATGGGTTTCAGGAGCTGTTAATGGTGTGAACGGTAGTTTGGAGAGGCATTCAGGGCTGGTTGCAGGAGTTGTGAAGGGTGTGAATGGTTGTGTGGGGAGGCGTTCAGGGCAGGTGATGGGTGTTCTTTCAAACCTGCAGTAAAACTCGTTCAGATCGTCTGCCAGTCGTTGATTCTCTACGGTGCTGGGGGGTGGTGTCTTGTAATTGGTGATCTTCTTTAGACTTTTCCACACTAATGCGGAGTCGTTGGAAGTGAACTGAGTCCTTATTTTTTCAGAATAATTCCTCTTTGCCACTTTGATCTCCTTTTCCAATGTGTATTTAGCCTGTTTATACAAGACATTGTCCCCCTTCACGTAAGCATCTTCTTTGGCCTGACGGAGCTGTCTGAGTTTTGCAGTGAACCACGGTTTGTCATTATTGTAAATTAGTTGAGTCTTTGTAGGAATACACATATCCTCACAGAAACTGATATATGATGTTACGGTCTCTGTGAGTTCGTCCAGATCGGTGGCAGCAGCTTCAAAAACACTCCAATCAGTGAGGTCAAAACAAGATTGTAAATCCTGCTCTGCTTCATTAGTCCATCTTTTTACAGTCCTTGATACAGGTTTAGCTGATTTTAGTTTCTGCCTGTAGGACGGTATAAGATGAACCAGAAGGTGATCAGAACGTCCCAAAGCTGCTCGTGGAACAGAGTGAAATGCATCCTTTATTGTGGTGTAACAGTGATCCAATATATTACTGTCTCTTGTGGGACATGTAACATGCTGTCTGTATTTTGGCAGTTCACGGGACAGATTGGCTTTATTAAAGTCCCCCAGAATGATTAAAACAGAGTCCGGGTGTTGTTGTTCTGTCTCTGTGATCTGATCAGCGAGTTTCTGTAAAGCTGAGCTCACATGCGCTTGAGGAGGGATGTAAACACTGACCAGAATGAACGAGTGAAACTCCCGCGGCGAATAGAACGGCTTGCAGTTAATGAAGATTGTTTCGAGATTTGAGCAGCACGTCTTCTTTAACACAGTTACATCTGTACACCACCGTTCATTGATGTAAAAGCATGTCCCGCCGCCACGCGATTTCCCAGTGGATTCTGATTCGCGATCCGCTCTAAACAGCTGAAAGCCCGGCAGATGGAGCGCGCTGTCCGGTATGGTGTCATTCAGCCAGGTTTCCGTGAAACACAGAGCAGCAGAGTGTGTGAAATCCTTATTTGTCCGAGAGAGCAGAAGGAGTTCGTCCGTTTTGTTGGGTAGAGAGCGGAGATTTGCCAGATGGATGCTAGGCAACGGCGTTCGAAATCCGCGCTTCCTGAGTCTGACGAGCGCTCCCGCTCGCTTCCCCCGTCTGCGCGTCCTGAAGCGCTTGATCAGCGCCGCCGCTCCTCCGATAACAACGTTCAGTAAAACATCTGAATAATTGAAATCCGGAAAAACATCTTGTGGTGCGTTCTGCCGAATGTTCAGCAGTTCATCCCTGGTGAAACTGATGGCAGGAATATAACTAAAGACAGGACAAACTAACAAAAACACAAAAACATATGCGGAGCTCGTCACGGAGGCAGCCATCCTGTATCGGCGCCAGCGATAATTTAGTGATAATTAGAGTGACTGTAAATTCATAAAGACATTTACAGTCACTCGCTGGTAGTTTTAGTACTTAGTACTTTAGTAAGAGTACTGAGATATATATATATATATATATATATATATATATATATATATATATATATATATATATATATATATATATATATATATATATATACAGCTCTAAAAATCGCTTGCAGTAGCTCTGCTACTAAATTTATTTCAAAATTGCAATCCATATACAACTATGATCAGCTTTAGCAGCATTCCCCTCATCCCCTGAGGTAACAACAACTATATTGAAGGGGTTTTATATAGGCTATATCAGTCAACAGACGACCTTTATAAAAAATAATAAATCATTTTACCCTATTTACATTTCTTACCTGTTATACTGTATTTATTTGTTCCTTGTTCGTTTTCGTCCATATAATTAAACGCAAATAAAACGAAACATTTGTTTCTTTTTTTAATATTATTTATATTCAACAGGGGAGCAATTGAAAAAATAACAGAGCAGCAGAATATGCAATTTTTAATAATAATAATAATAATAACGTATAGGTACGTTTACCCGCGGGATTTTGCGGGCGGGAGCGGGAAGAAACTTGATTGTTTGCGGGCGGGAGCGGGAGAAAATAACTTATATTTTTGCGCGGCCGGGGGCGGGGGCGGGGGCGGGACGGAAAAATCCATTCTGCGCTGGTCTCTGAAAGAGTCGGATGCGCATGCGCTTTTCACTTGTAAAACTCAAGGGTATATGGGTAATGTAGTCTCGGCTCTCTGTGGGACGAATTAGGATTAGGATAGGATAGACTTTTTTCATTTTTATTCAGCTCTACATAAATACATTTTGAGATTCTTACTTAGCCTAACGAGTAGTTAAAATACAACAAATACTTCACATTTCTCCTGATCAGCCACAAAAATGGAGCTTAATCACAAATTATTTACATATTTACATGAATATTATGGAAACACACTGAACTTAATGACACATATTTGGGTAAGACGCTATGGTAAAAGTATGTAGGCCTATTATTTAAAAAATAATAATAATAATAGTATAAACAGCACGTTCTATATTTGAGTATGAATGAAACAACATGATAGGAGCAGTTTTCCCTCACGTGAATCCCCATGTTATAACTTTCAAGACTTCAAAACATTCAAGTTTATAACTCACCACCTCTAAAAACAAATTTATAACTGTCTTTTCAAAGAAATATGAATCTTTGGGGCTGCTGCTTTGACGCTGTACAAACGCTTCCAGTGTGAAACGGGTCAAGAACCAATGAGAATCGCCCAGTTGCATGAGCTCACACTTGCCTGGAGAATCATGATTGTTAATGAAGTGGGAGGGACTATTGCTAATTAGCTGAGATACAAGAGTACAAAAAGACCAATGTGCAGTATCTCAATAGTGTGATTAGCTGTTGGACAATGGCTGGAAGTTGGTGGCTGGTTCAGGTATTAGCACTGTGTGCTCTCTGTCATGCTCTTCCAAAGAAGGGTAAGTGGAGTAAACTGTCCCAGAATCCTCCAGCTCTGATGCTCCAGCAAACTGACCAGCGGCTTCAGCAGTCAGTTCAACAGACTAATCAGCAGCTTCCTCAGAAGATTCAGTTTCAGAAGCAAGTAGCGAAGGCTGAGCCTTTGGACAGATGTTCTGTAGCTGATTCTGAGCAGATCCAATGTGGACAACCTGGTATCAGTAGTGCTGAATGTGAAGCTATCAACTGCTGCTTTAGTGGACAGCAGTGTTACTATGGGAAGACCGGTAAGAGTGAGTCAGGGTTATACTCTCAGTTAAACTGATCCTCAACATGAACCTGCTCTTGTTCCTCTCTGTTCCAGTGACTGTCCAGTGTATAAGAGATGGTCAGTTTGTGGTAGTGGTGGCTAGAGATGTTACACTGCCTCGACTGAGTCTGGATTCAGTCAGTTTACTGGGAGGAAGTGACCCAGCTTGCAGTCCTGTGGGGTCCACACCTTCCTTTGCTGTATACCAGTTCCCTGTGACTGCATGTGGCACAAGAGTGATGGTGAGGAGATGCTTATGGTTTTATTCTGCATGGCCTGTGATGGACTGGATGCCAACAGTGTTGCTATTTGCAGGAGGACAGTGGTTATGTGGTGTATGAGAACAGAATGAGCTCCTCGTATGAAGTGGGGATTGGACCACTTGGTTCAATCACAAGGGACAGTCACTTTGAGTAGGTGCTCTATGCTGGTCTTATTTGGTGGTCTGTAACAAATGCTACAAGCTCATGGTTTGTCCAGGCTTCTCTTCCAGTGTAGGTACTCTGGCACTTCTGTGGAAGCTCTGGTTGTGGAGGTCAACACTGTTCCTCCACCTCCACCAGTAGCTGCCCCTGGACCCCTCAGGGTGGAGCTTAGACTGGCCAATGGTCAGTGTGTCACCAAAGGGTGTGCAGAAGGTGTGTTCTTGTCCCATGTGTTCCTAGTATCTTTAGACTCCAGGTTGCAGCAGTGTTTAATCCCTGGTGTTCCTCAGGGGATGAGGCCTACACGTCCTACTACAGTGATGCTGATTATCCCATCACAAAAGTCCTGCGGGAGCCTGTGTATGTTGAGGTGCACATTGTGGAGAGGACTGACCCCAACATTGTCCTGATGCTGGGACACTGCTGGGCAACTTCCGCCCCCAATCCACTCAGTCTACCCCAGTGGGACCTTCTGGTTGATGGGTGAGTAATGACCATGTTTATCCAGTTAGTCTGTGGCTTTTCTAACCTCCCTTGTCCCTTTCAGATGCCCTTACCAGGATGACCGTTACCTGACCACATTGGTTCCAGTGACTGGCTCTTCTGGTCTTCAGTTCCCAACCCACTACAAGCGCTTCATTGTGAAGATGTTCACGTTTGTGGATCCCACATCACTGGCTCCTCTGCAGGAAACTGTATGCCGCTTTACTTTAACCTTTAGTGTTACTCCTGTTTCTAGATTTGACTTGACCCTCTTTCCTCCCTGTCAGATCTTCATCCACTGTAGTACAGCGGTGTGCCATCCGTCTTCTGGCTCCTGTGAGCAAAGCTGCGGCAGGACGAGTGAGTTCTTGCTCTCTCTTGACTAGAGGAACTGAGAATCTGTCACTATTTCCCTTCTCACTTCTAACATTTCTCTTGCAGGAAGGGACACTCATGTGAAGACCATCTCTAGTGAGCAGACGGTGGTTTCTAGTGGAGAAATTACTCTGCTCATGTAAATCTAGTGGTTTTAATAAACCTTCTGATGCACCATGATGGACTTGTCAAGTCACCTTTATTTATGTAGCGCTTTAAAGAAAATGCATTGCGTCAAAGCAACTGAACGACATTCATTAGGAAAACGGTCAATGCAAAATGACCGTTAACCCCAGTTCAATGAATTCGGTCTCATTTCCGTTTAAATGGTATTAATTTTGCAATCAAGTCAGATGTAGATGAAGTGACCCCAACTAAGCAAGTCAGAGGCGACAGCGGCAAGGAACCGAAACTCCATCGGTGACAGAATGGAGAAAAAAACCTTGAGAGAAACCAGGCTCATTTGGGGGTCAGTTCTCCTCTGACCAGACGAAACCAGTCGTTCAATTCCAGACTGCAGCAAAGTCAGATTGTGCAGAAGAATCATCTGTTTCCTGTGGTCTTGTCCTGGTGCTCCTCTGAGACAAGGTCTTTACAGGGGATCTGTATCTGGGCTCTAGTTGTCCTGGTCTCCGCTGTCTTTCAGGGATGTAGAGGTCCTTTCTAGGTGCTGATCCACCATCTGGTCTGGATCTGTGTGACATCAGAATAAGCAGTTGATTTTTGTATTCTCAAATTGCTGGAGTTGAGATTCAGTGGACATGGAAGATTATAATGTAAAAGGAGCTCATTCAAATACTGAGGTGCTAAACCATTCAGGGCTTTATAAGTAATAAGCAATATTTTAAAATCTATACGATGTTTGATAGGGAGCCAGTGCAGTGTGGACAGGACCGGGCTAATATGGTCATACTTCCTGGTTCTAGTAAGAACTCTTGCTGCTGCATTTTGGACTAGCTGTAGTTTGTTTACCAAGCGTGCAGAACAACCACCCAATAAAGCATTACAATAATCTAACCTTGAGGTCATAAATGCATGGATTAACATTTTCTGCACTTGACATTGAGAGCATAGGCTATGTTTTATAGACTTGTTCATCAAGTCTTAGACAGTCTAATTGTTTTGACCTTGCAGAGTCTGAAGTTGCGTCTTTGTTTCTTGGGCTACACTAAACTGACTTTCCAGTACCTCTCTGTAAGGCCATGCATTCTGAGTCCAGGCTTCTACACAAGCAACCAGTAACTTTACATTTGTCCAACCTCCAGTTGCTACCCAGGGACACAATGCAAGGTTTCAAATTAAGGGTTCAGACTAACATCTGTCTGCATAAGGTTTTTTTTTTTCACCCCACTTTTGATTGTGTGTGGCGCCAAGTATGATGTCCCATAGTTGGAACATGTGCTCTGCATTTAACTAATCCAAGTGCACACAGCCTGATGTGTGGTGATTTATTTTTAGATAACATTCCTAGTGTTTATTTATATTAATGATCTATTTCCAAATCAGTGAAGGGCTAAACTATGCCATGGTATATTTTGGGGCTGTACAGAAGAATATTGATCAAATGTCAAATTGCCTTTTTGTATAGCCCTTGACACAATACTGATTGTCAAACAGGAAAATATTGTCTAATGCAAGAAGATAAAACATTTTTCCAGATAAAGCCAGTTCAGCTATCTTCCAATAGTGTTTGTGCAATCAGGCAAGAGTCCCCAACTAAGTAAGCAGAGGCAAGGAACCAAAACTCAATTGGTGACAGAAAATGAAGAACACCTTGGGAGATAGCAGGCTCATTTGGTGGGCCAGTTCTCCTCTGATCAGACAAAAGCAGTATGGTGTGCTTTAATTCCAGGCTGCATCACAGGTCTGATTGAGCAGAGGACTCGTGTGGTTCCTGTGGTCTTGTGCCGATGGTCGACGAAGGCTTCATAAGGGATCTGCATCTATGGCTCATCTAGTTGTCCTGGTCTCCGCTGACATTCAGGGCTGTAGAGGTCGTCTCTAGGTGCTGATCCACCATCTGGTCTGGATAGAGCCTGGATACGTGTGGCTATAGTGACCCCTGAATAAGAATGAAACCAAATAATATTAGCGTAGATGCCATTCTTCATACAATATAGCAGTACATCGAGTGCTATGGGAAGTGTTCCCGGTTCTGGTTGACCTGATTAATGCAGCCTAACCATCCTTTAATGGATTTGAATTATAGAAAAGTGACAGTGTATTGTGTAAACCAGGTTCAATTCAAAATGACAGAAATAATACTACCATGTAATTTTAAATTAAGTAAGTTTAATATGTGGAGAAAAACAAGGAAAACTGAGTCTTAAGAACCACTGAGAATTACCCCGTTGCATGAGCTCCAGCGTTGCCAAGTCCGCTTATTATACGCGACTTTGGGTTTGTTTTTCTGTAAAGTCGATTACAAATATTGGTAGTCGTGGGTAGCATTTTTTTTAGGCTTGTTTCTAAAGTGTAGATGCTTATTTGGGCTTGTTCCCAGCTCCATAATAAGTTATCAAGCAGATATTTTCTATATGTTATACGTAGGAGTTCTAGCCTGTTCTCTCTGTCCCTCCCTTTTCCCCACACACACAGGAGACAGAGTTTTTTCCCACCCACATCCTGCTTCTAACTGGCTCTAACCCAGATGGCAACGAGTACTAGCCAATCAGAGACAGAGCAGGGCAATCTGTTTTTTTATTTTCTGGTTAGGAAAACGTTGTCAGTGAGTGACGTAAACTTTAAATAAATGCGCGCGAGTTGCGACCAGGGGGCAAGGAACTCGACCGGAAGTTGAAGTCTGGTGGGGGCTGCCATCTTTTAGCAGAACTTCACTTGCGTTAGCATTCCCATTGCTTCCCATTCATTTTGGCGTCACTTTGACAGCGAATAATTTTACATCTGAGGCGTTTAAAGACTCCGTTTGTCCATTATTTATTTCTAAAGATACACAACAATGTATAAAGGGCTCCATTACCTTCTATGTTACATTATGGCCCCGTATAAACAGTTTTTGTAAAAAAATAGGCTAACGATTGCGTCATAACCACTCGTCTCTCTGTCGCATTACCGTACAGACAGGAGGAGAAGCTCGCAGGCAACTAACTTAATATGGCGTACTGGCGTTACATTTTAAAATACTATACAAAATAATTAATCAGAATACTTACTCTTGCTCACTCACGCCAAAGATCTCCCCGCTCAAGCTCGCCGTCTCTGCAAGATTAACGATGGCAGTTTGCACGCACAGCCACTTAGAAGATTTACATCTGTCAGACAGGTTGCTGACGTCATCACGCTTCGTTTGAGTCTGCGCTTCAGAAACGGAAGTGCTAAAAAACGCTAAAAATGGGCTTCAATTGTCTCAATTGAGTTCCAATGGGGTCGCTGTGTCCATTTCTTTTACTGTCTATGGTTGCGACTGATGGTGACTGACTGGACTGTAGGAGAGTTTTTATTATGCAATAATAAAGAATTTGTGAATTCAGGATGATATTTTTTTGTGTGTGCAAATTTTAATTATCAGATGTTTATTGTGAATATATGGTACTCGGATTAATCAGTCTATATTTGATATCCCAACAGTTTTCTAATGTTAAATAATATTTAAAGGTGGTTTAACTCCCTCTGGTGGTCATTTTCCTGAAGCTCAGGGGGAGAAAAATAAATAAACTGTACCTTGTGTGCAGTTTACCAATCTGTCCACATGGATGTAAACTGACAATCTGTACCCACAGTTAAAAATCCGTCTCCTCGAATTGTAAAACAGTGCACACAGTTGATTTATTTTTACCTTCCCAGAACCTATATATATATATATATATATATATATATATATATATATATATATATATATATATATCTCAGTACTCTTTTTTTTTTTTTACATGCAGTGAAAGTCACTAATGACCAAAACATCTTTGTTTTGCAACAGTCTTCAAAATACCTTCTTTCATGTTGTGCAAAAGAAAGTACTTCATTCAGGTTTGAGGAAACATGAGGGTTTAAATGATACTGTAAAAAATAAACTAAAACTACCAGCGAGTGACTGTAAATGTCTTTATGAATCGATTCACGCTCCGAACTCCCGAACTGACTCAAATGATTCACGCTCCGAACAGCCGAACTGACAACACCAGTGTTGTGCTAGTTACTAAGAAATATTATCTAGTTAAAAGTTACTTAATTCAAAAAGTAACTCAATTACTTTGTTGATTACACCAAAAAGTAATGCATTACTGTTTAAAGTAACTTTTTTGTTACTTTTTTTAAGAACTTTCTTTAATGTTCCCATTAATGCGCTTTTATGCGTTATGGTCACTATAAACCGAAAGTAATTTTTAAACACTATTTTGATTAAGTCAGACCAGCAGAAACTGAATATTGTACAAATCAGGGGCGAAAATCTCATCTAAATGTTGGGGAGGACAATAAACATAACATTTCTCACGAGCAAGTTTTGAAGGGGACACCAATAAAACTTGCAAAATTGTACTTAAGGATATGTGTACAGAGAGGAAAGCCTTACTATTGCATGCAACAGACCGTTCCATTATCCTTCTTCTCAATGTTTCTTTTTGGTTCAATGAAAAAGCTGACTAAATTGACGAAAACATTCTTCAAAACAATTTTTTTTGTTGCAGTGTTTATGAAGTTGTGCCAGACACTCTGGACCCCCATTGGCATGTGTAGGGGGCCCACTGACTTTGAGAGTATACAGGGCCCAGAATTTGGTGCTACGCCCCTGCTTTCATGTAATGGTATTACAACTGTGAAATTACAAACAAAAAAATATACATTCTGAGACATGAACTGAAATGAATATTGAATTTTATTAACATTAAATCTTCCTCATATTCACCTCAAAATTTGGGGGAAACTGTGCCTCCCCTGCCTCACCCGACGAGCCACCACTGAAAGCGACTAAATCATAGTGAACGCGGGAAAATCTAAATGCGCAGTTGATTTTGATATTCCAGGTATTATCAAATTGCCTGAGTTTTGAGAACGTAGCGGACGTAGAGGAGTATAATGTAAAAGGAGCTCATTCAAATACTGAGGTGCTAAACCATTCAGGGCTTTATAAGTAATAAGCAATATTTTAAAATCTATACGATGTTTGATAGGGAGCCAGTGCAGTGTGGACAGGACCGGGCTAATATGGTCATACTTCCTGGTTCTAGTAAGAACTCTTGCTGCTGCATTTTGGACTAGCTGTAGTTTGTTTACTAAGCGTGCAGAACAACCACCCAATAAAGCATTACAATAATCTAACCTTGAAGTCATAAATGCATGGATTAACATTTCTGCATTTGACATTGAGAGCATAGGCCATAATTTAGATATATTTTTGAGATGGAAAAATGCAGTTTTACAAATGCTAGAAACGTGGCTTTCTAAGGAAAGATTGCGATCAAATAGCACACCTAGGTTCCTAACTGATGACGAAGAATTGACAGAGCAACCATCAAGTCTTAGACAGTGTTCTAGGTTATTACAAGCAGAGTTTTTAGCTCCTATGATTAACACCTCTGTTTTTTCTGAATTTAGCAGTAAGAAATTACTCGTCATCCAGTTTTTTATATCGACTATGCATTCCATTAGTTTTTCAAATTGCAAAAAGATGCAAAAGAATATTGTGGTCAATTGTGTCAAACGCAGCACTAAGATCCAATAAAACTAATAGAGAGATACACCCACGATCAGATGATAAGAGCAGATCATTTGTAACTCTAAGGAGAGCAGTCTCAGTACTATGATACGGTCTAAATCCTGACTGGAAATCCTCACATATACCATTTTTCTCTAAGAAGGAATATAATTATGAGGATACCACTTTTCTAGTATCTTGGACAGAAAAGGGAGATTCGAGGTTGGTCTATAATTAACTAGTTCTTTGGGGTCAAGTTGTGTGTTTTTTTTTTTTTTGATGAGAGGCTTAATAACTAGGGATGTGCAACAGTGATCCAGTACTCCAGTACTCGACCGCGACAGCGATGATCGATCACGTAAACGATGATCGAAATTATTATTATTTATTTTTTGATTGGTTATGGCAGGGGTGGTTCTAGGGTGAGTAGAGATCCGGGGCTTAGCCCAGAAAAATCCATGTATGTGACTTTTTTATTTTAATAAATCAGAAAGATTTACCTTGTTTAAAATATACAAAAACAATAAAAACAAAAACAAATTTAAAACATTTTATTTAAAGTATTGAGGAAAATACATTTGCTTTATGCAAACAAAAATTAAGAATTGCAAAACAAATGAAACAATACATTTTTTTTTGCAATACATATTTTCCATGGTCATAACTATTAATTTATTTGCAACCGTTGCTTTTATTTTGCGTGTCAGTCTAGTTTGAGCTTGCGAAGCCATTTTTCCTTTGCGCTTCACTTTTCTGCACGTCTCTCTTTGTGGCACTGTTTTGACGTGGGGGCGGAGTCAATGGACGGGGGCGTGTACAACATGCCTCCATGGAAATGACGTCATCAGCCCTAGACGCAGCTCACTGATCTAGGTGCTGTCATGATGAGCAGAGACTTTCGAGTGGATCGTTTATTTTTATTCAGTAGCATTAAAACATTCATGTTTTCGTTTTATTTACTTTATTAACAAATGTATATGTATTAGCAGCGTTTGCTCAAGTTAAAGAAGTTGTTAACATGAACATCTGCTGTTTATTTCTCTTGATGTGCACACTTTTATGTGTATTATTGGAATCGCAAATCCTTTGAGTCAGTTCGGGAGTTCGGAGCGGGATCGCAAATCATTTGAGTCAATTTGGGGATCACGAATCATTTGAATCAGTTCGGGAGTTTGGAGCGGGATCGCGAATCATTTGAGTCAGTTCGGGAGTTCGGAGCGGGATCGCGAATCATTTGAGTCAATTTGGGGATCGCGAATCATTTGAATCAGTTCGGGAGTTCGTAGCGGGATCGCAAATCATTTGAGTCAATTTGGGGATCGCGAATCAATTGAGTCAGTTCGGGAGTTCGTAGCGGGATCGCAAATCATTTGAGTCAGTTCGGGAGTTCGAAGCGGGATCGCGAATCATTTGAGTCAGTTCGGGAGTTCGGAGCGGGATCGCGAATCATTTGAGTCAATTTGGGGATCGCAAATCAATTGAGTCAGTTCGGGAGTTCGTAGCGGGATCGCAAATCACTTGAGTCAGTTTGGAGTTGCAAATCATTTGAAGCAGTTCACAGCGGGATCGCGAATCATTTCAGTCATCTGACTCCAGTTTGGGAGTTGGAGCGGGATCGCGAATCATTTGAGTCAGTTTGTGAATTGCAAATCATTTGAATCAAAATGTAAGGTTAAATCAGACACAATTTAAAACCGAAAAAGAAATATAATAAGATTAAAAGTTAGGGGGGGGGGGGTTACTTCCTTTTTTTGAAAGAGAAGAAGATGAATTTTGCAATATCCATTTTAATTTTCAAATAAATTGATCTAGTAAAATACTACACGCCAACAAACCGCCTGCTCATTTCATTGGCTGGATCGTACAGACGCTCATCGATGGTTGGCCAGTTTTATGTCAGTCAGAAGCACTAGACTCAGTGGGCGGTTTTCGTCAGGTGTTAAAGACAACGTGTAACTTACTTGGGTAAATTTACAGACACTGTGGACGTGAGAGTCGAGAGATATTTATTTATTTATTTAAATTCTAATATAAATTACTTTATTGGGCATGAAAACTCATTGATGGCATGGTAGTAATAAAAACATTCGGGGCTTTACTGAAAACATTCGGGGCTCCAGCCCCCTTAGCCCACCCCTAACGCCGCCCCTGGGTTATGGCAGCACGTTGGGCGGCGCCCTGATCTCTGATTGGTTAGCTTCCCACTTGCTCAAAAGACATAAGAAGACATAATCATGGCCTCAAAGTCCAGAGCGGCAACTCAGAGGAGCATTGAATCACTTGCCGTAAGACCTAAATGCAACGCAGGCAGAACCGAGAAGACGACAAAGCTGTTCGCTGAAATGGTGGTGAAAGATTTGCTGCCCATTAGTTTCAGGGACAGAGAAGGTTTACTTGTCCAGTGAACAGATGTGAACAGGCTGCGCACGCGGCTCTCATCTGAGCACGTAGACCGCCTTATGTTTTTGAATAGACATTTGAATGTTTCACGGGTCGTGGTAAATATAATATCCATTTTTTAAATAATATTATTATTTTAGTTTTGAGTTTTAGCCATAGTTAAAATATCTAGGCTATTTGGTCTCTGTTTAATACCTTATAATAGTTGTTTGGTTAAACTTGGTGAACTTTTTTCTTATCTTTTAAAAACTACGTTTCACCGCTGGATCAAAATATGCTGCTAAAGTTATACTGGAAGACAATGTTTTGTAAAAAAAAAATGCAGTTGAATAAAGCAGCAATTTTTTTTTTTTAATTTTGTTAATTTTTAAATCACAGACAAATAATGAAATGGTCTTTATAAAATAAAAATGCACAGGATATATTTGTAGCCTAATTACATTAAATTTGTGGAGATGACGAAAATCAAAATTATTTGTTTGTCATAGTTTTTATCTTAAATATATTTTAAATCTCATTCAATTATTTAGCAATAATCAGTGATTTCCATGCTGTTAAATAATATTTAAATAATATTTTGGTTGATCAGAAAGTGCAAATTGAATACAAAATATTAATTAAATATCAAAATACATAAAAAAAATAACGATAGTGACACTAATGTGAATTAATTGTACTTTCGTGTTTGTAAAGCACAATCCGATCGAGTTACTTTCGGTCAAGTTCACATCTGCATCGATGAATTTTTTTCAGATAAAAGTTGCAAGAGCTAGTCTACATCTGATTAATTAACATGAACAATTTTGCTGAAATCGCTGCATATCATCGATTCGTTTCATGCTCATATAAGCAATGCCCGATAATGATATTGCTCTTAGCTAAATGTTTTATTTTTCTATTATTATTGATATTTTATTACTGATGTTATAATAATGCAGCCAAGCTTTTTTTCCGTCATATTTGTGGGCATAATTCAATTCACTTCGAAAACGCGCAGGTTTATGGAAAATAAAACTTAACTTAACTAAAACTTAATTACAACTATTACACTTAATAACGTAGATGAAAATATAGCACAAATCTGCCATACATTTATAATTAGAACTTTATAGGAATCTATAGTAAAATCTGTCCTTGTCCATCTTTCAGCGCGCTGTCATGAAAATGCATCAGCGGGAGCTCTCTCTCTCTCTCTCTCTCTCTCTCTCTCTCTCTCTCTCTCTCTCTCTCTCTCTCTCTCTCTGTCTCACTTTCCGGTGTGACTGTTGCGCGAGGGTGTGGGTGCAGGTGCAGGTGCGTGGGAGAGAGCGGTTTGCGTGAGTAAATGTGAGTAGTAGTTATTATACGGTAGCTTATGCCAAGATGATTTATGACTTTGACCTTTGACCTTTTGACAGGTTGAACTTCCGGTAACCTTATGATGGATGGGCGGAACTTTCCGACTTCAAGGGTTAACCTATGACCTTTCCAAGCATCGATCATGTGCTTTTGACAGAAAGTTTTACCCTATTGACCTAATTAGTTCTAAATCATGGTTTTGACGGCTAGTTTAAACGGAAGATGAAAGACCCCCACACATCGATCATGCGCTTTTGACAGAAAGTTTTACCCTATTGACCTGTTAGTTTTAAATTAAAACGGTATATGAAAGACTCCCCAATCATCGATCATGTGGTTTTGACAGAAAGTTTTACCCTATTGACCGTTAGTTTTAAATTAAAACGGTATATGAAAGACTCCCCAATCATCGATCATGTGGTTTTGACAGAAAGTTTTACCCTATTGACCGTTAGTTTGTTTGAAGTGTGTGCCAGTTGTTTGAACTCTGTGTCAGTTAGCTTGTTTGAAGTTTATCACAGTTATAAGGTTATGTGTGTGGTTATAAGGCTTCTCCCCCTCCCATTACATTTATGAGCGGTGTATAAATGGGGTCGGTGTGTTCTACACGCATCACCGGAAAGGGAAACATGAGCTACATGAGCATGGATGGTTTATCCTCCCCTCAATCGGCAGATTTGGGACCGAGCAACAGGATGTTGAATAACCTGACTATGGCGCCGAGAAAACCTTTCGGACACATCCGTTTGACAAGTTTTCTCCATGAAATTTCAGAATGGACTAAAGGTGAATTTATGATGCGTAGTAACCGCGTATTTGGATACAAATTTCACAAACCAACTCGAGTCGTTACGCTCTACACCACCGACGGCCTCGGTGAGTTTCAGGCTGGGGAAGACGAGTGTCTGGTATTTCCTGAAAAAGACTGGTCTCTATTTTACAAACGTGTCTGGAATGATCTGAATGACGGCGGCGAGGAGCCTTTGTACGTGGCGGAGTGGGACGGGACGACCCCGAATGTCCGGTACCGTGTGGTGGGTGACCATACTCAAAAGAGACCGAATGATTCTGTTTACATATTCTGCTGTAAAGACAAGACAAAGCTCAACAACACACGGTTTGGACGCATCCTGCCTAACGAGCATCACGATCTGTATGAAATGCAGTTTTTGTTCAAGTGGTGCGATCTGGATCTACTGAATAGGCTTTTTTCAACCATCAACAAAATGTTCAAATGGTGTGACATGCATGACGGATACAACAAAATTAAAGTGCAACTGTTCCACCCCGAGAGATGTGCTCGGAGCAGCACATACTCTCTGCCGTCCCCGCCCATTCACTACAACCATTCTAAAGCTCCACGCTCGGACCTCGTCAAGCGCCGTGTATAAATCAAGGCTGAAGCGCTCCAACGCCCCCCCCCTCCCCTTTTTCCACAGCGATCATAAAATACCGCGACTCGACCCTCCCGAGCATCATTTATAAACCATGGCCGAAGACCACGTATGCAGCTGCGGTATCTCTTTCGACAGCATTCTCGACCCTCCCGACGACGCAACCCTACATACTCCCGCTGACGCCGGTGGTCCATCGGGCCTCCACAACGACTGGGTCTCGGCTAAAACGGTCAGACGGCGCATAGAGTTAGAATCGTGCCTTGAAAACGATTGGGCTCCCAACAACATCGTCACCGCTGAAGCCTCGGACCTCCAAAACTACTTCGGACCACCTATCAAACGTAGCTTAGACTCAGATCTGATGATCGGGACCCCCAGCCCCCAAATAGGGGACAAAAGTTTAGGGGTCCAATCGCAAGACTCCTCTACATTCGACCGAACCCTTCCTCATTCTAATCCTGACTTCGACGTCGTAGACGGATGTTTCACCGACGTCGGATTCAAAATCGTGAAAGCCGCGACCGTGGTTTTACTGCAACATCTCATCAACGATAAGCAGAAGGACGAGTGCGAGGGTTGCGCGATTGACCATCCTAGTCAGCTGCAACATTCCTGTCTGTTTGACCCTCCCAACTACTACTTCGACACACACTTTGACGAACTTTCGGGCAAGCTGTTTAAACCCTCTTTTCATTCCATCATCACTACCCTCCTGGAGCGGTGCGGGTTAAAATCTCAACCCCATCGTATTCAAGGAACAGTCGGGACTATTCTGCGCGAATTAAAAGACGAACCATTCATCGTCTCCAAGGTGGAAGAAATCAGGGCGAGACTTCTGGACAAACCCTGCAAGGAAATAGTCGGCGACGTCGTTGATCTCTGGGAAAATCTCCCAAACGCGAATGGCCAGTGACCAAACCGCCTCCAACATGGGTGCAGCCTGTAGCCTAAAGTACTGTATGGAATTATTGTTTAAAGACCATTACAGAGAGCAGATGACGAATCTCGTGAGCAAGATTATTATGGACGCATCCCACCCCGATACTCCGTGTCACGATACCGTGCGCGAGGCAAATCTAAAGAAAAATATGACGTATATAAGAGGACTGGTTAGCTCGTGGGACTATTTGACGGACAAATGTGTTGACGGTAACGATCCACCCATCGTAATGATAAAACAGGTTCTAGATATGTTGTGTGAATCACGATCCCCGCTCGAGATCACCGATCTGCTGAGTACCTGTACCTACGTGGCAGATGTCTGCACCGAGCTAATGAAGAAATCAAAAGAATATGACTCCGATGATCAGGACGACGTTGTCAAAATCGTCGAAGTGATTACAAACGTGGACAAAATTGTCGTAATGTACGTCGATTACATCCTTGACAAAAACATGATGGCCTGCCGCGATTTTCTTTTCTGGTTAGATTACCACTGACGGTATTATTAATCCATTTTGTATCCTGTAACACCCCTGTTATAACCGTTGTACATTTTAGTCTGTGTATGTAACATCATTATATCCATTTTGCATGTTGAATCGTATTAACCCCATTCTTTTTTTAATCAGAGAGTATGTATTATTTTTACATGTTGTATTAATACCATTTTACTTATAGTATCTTTTCTATCCTCTATTATATCCATTTTACTTATAGTATTTCTATCATATCCATGTTTACTATCTTTTATTATATCCATGTTTACTATCTTTTATTATATCCTGTAACATTTTTTTTAATAAAAGATTGATTCAAACCGCTTGTACGCGTCATTCTTTTGACGGTTGCGACGGCACCATGTCGGAGCTCATGAAAGAGGCTTATTACACCCCCTCCAACCCTGGCTCTTTAGGCGGTAAAAAACGATTAAAAGACGCCGTCTTGAAAGACACCGGGGTCCGTCTAAGCGATAAACAGGTCTCAGAATGGCTGGCTGGTGAGGACGCTTACACATTACACAAACCAGCGCCTATAAAATACAAACGAAACAGAGTGGTCGTGTACGGGGTCGATACTCAGTTCCAGGCCGATCTCGTCGACATGATCGCCTACGCTAAGGATAACGACGGTCATAAATATCTGCTGACGTGCATAGACGTATTTAGCAAGTACGCCTGGGTTCGTGTGTTGAAGAATAAGAGCGGTCTCGAGGTCGCTAGAGCGTTCGAGTCTATCCTCGAAGAGGGCCGCGTGCCTCAGAAATTGCAGACGGATCAGGGAAAGGAATTTTTTAACAAACAATTTCAAGATGTGATGAAAAAGCACGACATTAATCATTTCGCTACCGCTACCGATTTGAAAGCCAGCGTCGTGGAACGATTTAACAGAACCTTAAAAAGTCGTATGTGGCGATTTTTAACGGCTACAAATTCCCGTCGATACATAGATGTTTTACAAGACATCGTGCAGGGGTACAATACCAGTTATCATCGAAGTATCAGAATGAGACCCGTGGACGTCGGTAAAGTAAACGAGGATCAAGTGTTTCAAAACTTGTACGGCGATATAAAGAAGACCGAGAGATCCGTATTTAATTTCAAAGTCGGCGACGTCGTCAGGATTTCTAAAGTGAGAGGTCCGTTCGCCAAAGGTTATGAGCAGAACTACACGGAGGAATTTTTCACCGTATCCTCGCGTATTCCGCGTCAACCCCCGGTCTACAGACTCACCGATTACGACGGCGATGTCATCGAGGGGGTTTTTTACGAAAAAGAGCTGCAAAAAATAATTGTGAGTAAAAACAAATCTTTTAAGGTGGAAAAGATTTTAGGCCAGAAAAAACAAGGGAAATCTACGCTCGTTTTAGTGAAATGGCTAGGCTGGCCTTCAAAATTTAATAGTTACATAGATAAAAAAACTCTGCTGGACTTAAAACAGCCCGTCGTTTAACGGACGAGATCATACCGGCGAAGGACCGCCATGGACGATCACGGGTTCTACGTCACGTTACCGTGCAATGCGTCGTCGTCGGTTTATCCTGAAAATCGCATATCCTCCTATACGACCAGGTTAGCAAAAGCTATAGACTTGAAAGGACAATGGGAAGTCGGACTCGCCGAAATCGAATATCCTAGAAGTTGGTACAACTTTGATGACGAAGACGGTCATTTCTTCCTACATACGGTCCCGGAACCCCCGGATAGCAAGACCTCCAAAGGCTCTTATAGCGGTTTTTCTGCAATTACGAAATTACACATAAGCGGCGGGTACTACGCAAACATTCGTACAATCCTGCGTGCTATAAATCAACTTACCGCACCGGCGGCCGTATTGAGTCTCGACGAATTCAAAAACAAGGTGAATCTGACCGCGAAACCCAACATTTCGATAAGTTTTCGAGGGAGGCTAGCCACTATTTTAGGAACGACGCTAAAACCTCTAGGAGGTTTAAACTATCATAAAAAACCAGATTTTACCGTAAACGCCGTCGCGGACGCCCCTCATCAATGCGATATCAACGGGGGGTTCTACACGATGTACGTCTACACGGATATTATCCAATATCAAACGGTCGGCGATTCTTACGTTCCTCTTTTGAGATGCGTACATATATCGGGTAAAAGCAACGACTCGGTCATTGCTAGATACGACAACCCACATTACGCATCGATCAGCAAGGATCACATCACCGACATCACCATAGAGCTGAAGGACGATCAAAACCGCAGAGTACCATTTTCTTACGGGAAAGTCATCGTAAAACTACACTTTAAACCGAAAAATGGTTTATTATAGACCCGGAGAGACCGCCGACTACGTCAGCTACTACCGAAATCAGGCCGGCGGGGATTTGCCGGGCTATGCCGGGGGAGGGGTTATGTACGGAGCGGGGTTAGGGGGTCTTTTCAGAGGCCTGTTCAGGATGGCTGTACCTCTGTTAAAAAGAGGATTTAGCATCGCGAAACCCCATCTAAAATCGGCCGCTAAAAATATAGTATCCGACGTCGTCTCAAACGTATTGACGCGGTCTCATAACGATAAAGCTCAAGATGGATCCGGTCTGATGGTCATGGCCCGTAAGAGGATGTCTAAACCACCCGGTGTGAGGAGGCGTGGTCAGTGGGGAAAGAAGAAAACAACACTCGGACCGAAGAAACGCTCAGTCGTACGCAGAAAGCGTAAGGCGGGTGTTAGACGAAAGGCGTCGATCAAGAGAGTCGTAAAAACCATCTTCTAACATGGCGTTATTGCACCGCATGTCGGGGGAGTGCATCAAGTCCGAGTTGGACCTATTTACGGTCCCGCTGACGCAGACCGTTATTGAGAAAAACGGCTATTTAGAAGTAGCCCCATTATCGGCCATATCGTACTCTGCACCGTTGGAGTTTTTTTATCGCCGGCAACGGCGACGATTATTTGGATCTTAACAACACGATGCTCTATCTACGGGTGAAAATCACGGGGCCTGACGGAGCAGATATCGCTCACCCGGCTAAGGTGGGACCGATAAATTACCTGGCAGCTACCATGTTTTCACAGGTCGACGTAACCCTCGGGGACCGTCTGATATCTCAGAGCTCCGGAACTCATCCGTATCGCTGCATCATCGAAAGTCTGCTCAACTACGGTAAAGATACGTTGGAAAGTATTTTCAGCGCCGGGCTGTTTCACAAAGACACGGCCGGTCACATGGACGTACATGACCCCGCAGGTCGTAACGAGGGGTTGACGAAGAGATCGCTCTACACCGGCCGAAGCAGCGAGGTGGAACTGCTAGCCCCCATACACAGCGATATATTCTTTCAAGAGAAACTTTTAATTAACGGATTGGATTTAAAATTACGGTTCATACGGGCTAAGGATGAATTCTGTCTGATGAGGTCCGACGACTTGACTTACAAATTACATATAGCGGCTGCGTCCCTATTTGTCAAAAAAGTTTCCGTATCACCCCCGGTGAGACTGGCTCATGCCCAAACGCTGCTCTCGACCACGGCCAAGTACCCCATCGACAGGGTCTGTCTAAAATCGTTCTCCATACCCGCGGGCTCTCGAGTTTCCAATCAAGAAAATCTGTTTCTAGGAACGCTGCCAAAGTCTATCGTTATCGGTATGGTCGATAACGACGCATTCACCGGCTCCTACGAGAAAAATCCATTCGCGTTCAAACATTACAATCTGGAATTCCTAGCGGTCTACGTGGACGGTCAACAATTTCCCGCCAAGCCCCTACAACCTAATTTCGACGCCGGTTTGGCGGTGCGCGAATATTATCAGCTGGCGATGACGACCGGGAGACACCTTAAAGATCGACCGCTCTGTATCAGCAGGAATGATTTCCTGAACGGATACACGCTCTACGCATTTAACCTGACGCCGGACGAGGACTGCGGTCAGCACATTTCCCTCATCAAGTCCGGGAACATCAGAGTAGAAGCTCGTTTCAGACAAGCTCTGCCGAATACCGTTAATTTAATAATCTACGCCGTATTCGACAGCCTCATTGAAGTGTCTAACCGTAGACAGGTACTGATCGATCACTACTGAGAGATGAACACGCTACAACTCACAGCTATCGCGGATAAAATAGCGTGCGGGACTCATTTTCTCGGGGTTCTGCCGAGCGATCAACTACCCAAAAAACCGTTGGGGATCTTACCGTCGTTCTGCATCGTTAATACCCACCCCTCTCGATCGCGGGGGGAGCATTGGCTAGCCGTTTATTTAGCGCGAGAGGGGACGGCTTGTTTTTTCGACAGCTTCGGCAATCCGCCCGACAGCCCCCGCTTTCCAATCAGCATCAATAACTTTCTAGACGTCAACGACGTAGACGTATTATACTCCGACAGACGCGTCCAGGATTATTCATCGGATACCTGCGGACAGCACTGTGTGTTTTTTCTATATCATCTAGCCAGAGGTCGCGACTATAGCCACGTGATGAAACTATACACCGATGATTATATTAGAAATGATAAAATGGTGTCCCTCTTTGTGAAGAGATTGAGACCACATGTCTGTAATGATAAAATGTTATCGTGCGTTCATTGTGTGCAGACATGTTTGGCGTATAAATAAAAAAAAAAAAGCTTAAACCATTATATTTCTCATCGTCTTTTATTTATTTAATCATAAGATACAAATGAATGAATGCTCGATCTAAGGAGTCGTTACATTTCCAGCCATTGTCGTAGGTCGATAGTCGGCGATTTAAACGGCGAGTCTTCAAAATCTCCACCCGAGGGAGGTGAATATCTCCTCCCTTTTTTTCTTTTATAAGGTCTAACGGACGGTGATGGGGGTTCTAAGGGTTTACTCTTTAGAGAGTTAATCGTACGTCTGACCTGTTGGTTCGGCACCGTAGAAAAAGGGATGTTTAATTCGCCAAAGGCGCGTAGAAACTCCGACCATCCCGGAGGTCTCCGTTCATCCCTAACGTTTTGCGGAGCCGTAACATTTTTAACAAATCGACCATGTGCGAACCTTGTACGGCTTTACCCCTGAACACAAACTCCCCGGATTCGTTCCACGAGCTTAGTCCTTTAGCTTTAGACATCTTGTCTAATATGTATCTGCTGTTTTTCACGCTTCTCGACGGGACGTTCTTCAGAACTTCGGCGACGACGGTCTCCTCGGCTTTACCGTCTTCGACGTTAGCGGCAGTCGGCGATTCGTCTTTAGGACCGGGGTCAAGATGGGGTAACGAAAGCGTTAAAACACCGCTCTCACGATCCCCTTGTTTAACGACGGTCAAAAACCTGTTCAGGGTTTGGCTGTAAAGTTTGACTTTTTCATAAGGATTCAAATCGTCGCGGCGTAAAATATTTCTTATGGCGGCGTCCAAATCGCTCTCCACGGTCTGTTGAATGTTCTCGCGAGCATTTTCACTCTTGAGCTTATCCAGTTGATGATGAGGGACTAAATACATCTTTTCGGCGTACTCCATCCTAACGTTTCGCTATCAAGCTCGTGAGAAACGGCACGGCGACGCTGAGGAGCGGTAGCAGGAACCCTCCCTTCTGGTTGAAGACTCGTTTCTTGGCCGCTATGCCGATTTTTTTATCGGCTACAAATTTAATAGCCGCTCTTCTCTTTTTCAGTTTTTGGTACTGTTGCCTGCTGACCGGAATGACCCCGTAGAGGATGTTTAGAGCCACTTCGCAGAGCGCTAAAATGAATTCGTCGGACGCCGATTGTAATATAAGGCGTCGTTGTTTAGGAGTGGCTTTATGTAGCATTTTTAACACCGGCAGATGCTTACAAAGCCTCGCGGACATGGCGATCACGTTCTTCTTTTTTTCGGGATATAAACCACTTGACGGTCTGAAAGCAATCCTGTTCTGAGACGGTACTGCTCCGGAGTTTTCGCTTTATAGTCTATCATCAGATATCCGAAAGGTCGGTCGACCGCGTCGTGATAACACTCCATAAAGTATTTCGTGTTTCCGGGGTACATTTGACGACCTAGCATCGCCACTTGATGGACGTCCCGAGGATTTTTAAACAGGATCATATAATTGGCGTTTAAGCTGATGGTCCGACTCGACTTTCCCTGCGCGAATAAATTTTGCACTATGTAAATAGAACTGAGATTACGATGGTGACAGTATTGAGTGAACACGCGCTGCAGTTCGACGTTAGCACTAGCTTGTTCCATGAGATCGTCGACGACGAGAAGGTTGGCGGTGGTAACAGGCAGTAAATCATCATCATTCAGACTCTGGGGTATTCCTTGTATAAATTTAATGTCATACAATTGAAGTAAATCATCGTACAAAGTTTGCCAACAATCATACAACCAAACAATGTTTTCAATTTTCTTCGAAATGATATTCAAACCTTTTTCCAACAAAAGTTTCACAAAATAAGACTTTCCAGAATTGGACGGTCCGGATACAACGCAGCTGAAAGGGTGTTGAAGTCTGAAATCAAAATCGGACACATCCTGAGAACCTCTGTGCATCGCCATCTGATCAGTAGCCGTAAGGAAGCGTGGTATAATCGCTTAAAAAGCCGACGTTTATCGTAGACGACCTTAAACCTCTTAACGACTGATTTGTTTTGTAATGTGAGAGTCTTTTTATCCCTCACAATGTTTTCCGTATGAGCCAGGATGTATTTGGATCTATCGTGAGACGTCACATAGCTGTCGACCAGACCAATCAGGGATTCGAGACAGATAGCTTTGGAATTTTTAGCATTCAGAGTTATGCCCTTAGCTTTCATGACGACTTTACCTTTGACCGTCTCAAACGCGTAAGATTTGGGAGCGCTGGCACAGAAGGTCGTTATGTGGTCGTCGGGGTCCAATTCGCTCGTCAGCTCCCCTAAAATGATCACCCAGAGGAGGCTCCCAGTCGCCGTCCCTAGACACGAATATGACGCTGTCGGTGTCAGAGTATAGCAGTCGTTCGCCTAGTCTGTCCATCAATTCGTACATTCCAGTCGTGCGTGCGCTGTAGTGAAAGCGCCTACAAAAACATTGACGTCGCGCGCCTTGCAAACATCGTCCTTGTCGGGTTTATGCTGGACTAGAGCTACGTCGTCTGAGACGAATGAGAAATAGGACAAGGTGTCGGTGTTGCCAAAAACGATTCTGGCGAAATCTTCGGGCTCGCGCACCAGAATCGTTTGAGGTAAGTTTGGTCTTAAAGAGAAGCGTCCCCACAAACTATTCAGAATTAATTTAGTGATCGCCCTTTGGGCGGCGTTGTACTTGATTTTTTCCGGGTCGAGTTGAATACCCTCTTTTTCAAAATAGTCACTAATGTAAGCCTCTTTCTCAGCATCCGTGACGACGTTCGGAGGGTAGCCCGAAGCTTGTTGTTTCAAACATAAGAAGGTCTTTACGTATTCGGCAAACAACGTGTCTGACCGTTGTGGAAAATGCCAAACCTCGTCTATCTTGGCTACCACATAGCCCTTCTCGATGGCTTTTAAAAGCTCGATACTGACCCAACAGCCCGAGAGCGATCTTTCCTGGTCCGTGTGGGTACAGCTCGAGGTCTGGTTTTGGTCTTGAGCGCAGGTTCTACATAGCGCGAACGTCAGCTTCCCGTTCGAACGGAAAGGAAGGACTGCATGGAGTAAGTTGCGGGGAGGGTACACGGTGGCTTTGATAAGCCGTAATAATTTTCAATCGGTTCGAAATCTGCGAAAATGATTTCGGGGTGTCCGATCGGGTAGCTTTTCCTGGCCTGACAGAAAGGGTACAGACTGGTGAAATCCAGATATCTTATTTTCTCATCGCCGCTCACTTTGTGGTATAGCTTATAGGAGTTGGTGCGGCCTCCATAGAGCGTTTCGCGCGGATTCAGCCTCTCAGGGGCGGAATAATCGGCCATAAATTCTATCACGGAGGGATCGGTCTTTTTCATCCGATTCCATTCGCATTCCCACAGAACCTCGATTTGCAAACCGTACGCTTTCCGGAGAATTTCAATCTTATCGTCAAACTGGTTCCTGAGAACCCCGTAGGGTACTCCGGACAGGGGGTGCGTCTGATTGGGTTCAAAACGACAGCAATGCCCATGGAAAACACACCCCCCATACTCTAAACCGTGCCTGACGCCGTCCTGCTCGTAGTAGCCGTCTAAAAAGAACTTACCGATCGATACCTCGCCGTGGTTTACGGCGTGATGAACGTCCACGTTTCGAGTCTTTTTTTATATACTCGAGCCATTGGATCGAACCGCTCGAGTAGGACTTATTCTGATGGATGTACGCCTTGTTATGCGTCAGGGCTAGCGTGTTTCTGCTGAGATAATGTGTTTTGAAGACCCCCATTGCGCAGCTGGCGATCGTCGTGAACGCAAAAGGGTCGAGTTGGGTGCACTGTAGGAATGACGTCCTGTACTTCATACAGCCTTCACGTAATAACACGACGTCGTTAACGCCGTAGTCGTACAGTTCTTTCTTGAAGTTAAAGAGCTCACCCTTGACCGTGCTGTACCACGCGTCAAACTTTTCTTGGGCTTTATCCGACATGTTCTCGTAGTTGTAGAACTTTTTGTCAGGGTACGGTCCGACGTAGTTCTCATTTTCCACCCTGTTGAAAAGATGGGGGAAATAGCCTTTTTCAGTCGTCGTCAAGTCTAACGCAGCGGGCATTTTGGCGAGAGCGAATGGGAAAAATGAGTAGCTATCGATGTAT
>NW_020524778.1:0-32703 GCF_003368295.1 Carassius auratus | reverse complement strand
TTGTAACGCGCAGTGTAAGAAAAACGCACAGGGCTTACGTGAAATTAGTAACATAAGAATACTAAACACTATGGATTTATAGATTTATATCGCGAGCAATGTTGATGTCTGGCCACTGATCATATATCACCACATATAGTAATTTATAGATCAATGTTTCTGTCCAATGGTTTTTTATTAAGTTATCAAGTTCAATTACAAACCTTTACCCCACATTTCAACAACTGAACACATATTATTAGTGTCGATACAGCCAAATAGAAAAAAAAAAGATGGAAAAAATAACAAATAACAATAATCACACCATAAGATAAAACAGAATAAATAACGAAAGAAAAATAAAGATGTCTTAGGGTCTTATTCTAACAACAAAAACAAGTTCAAAGCATACAAGAGTTTCTGGGCGTTCCTGTCAATCCTGTAATGAAGAGACTTTGCAAATATCTTTAGTTCATTCTTCCATCTGCTGAAGTGAGGTTTAACCTTTAAAAACGTACTTATCTTACTTATCTACTTATCTATGAATCTAGTATTTGCACAAAGCAATTAAGTTATTTATCAAAAAGTCTAGGATCTTTTCCTTCAACAATACTCCAACCTTAACTGAGATCACAGTCAAAGGGTGTATTGATATCTGAAATGAAGGCAGTTTTGAAATTCCAGCCAAAAAGTCTGTACAGATTCACATTTCAAAAACATATGATCAACAGTTTCAATATCTTTCTCACAGAACCTGCATGACTTGTTCTCCCAATTAAATCTTTCTTGTAGGAAGTGATTAGATGGATAAATTTTCTTTTAGAATTTTAAATGTTACTTCTTTGGCTTTAGGAAGAACTGGATAAGTAAAATAAAGCTTCCTTATTTTCTTTGCCTCTTCTTCAATAAATTCTTGAAGAACATACTTTCTTTTCAGTTGACTGGGGAAGTACAGTTTGGATAATACATTTCTGATAAACTTATTTGTTAATTTTTTGCTCTTTACATTTTTACCTTCAGTACATGATGGATAGCATAGGTGTAACTTAGTTTTTGGTGGCTTGTGGTAAAATAACGTAGTGAATAATGAAAGGACACGATCGTTTTGTATGTGTATTCCTTTAGCATTTGTTGTATAATTTTAAAAAGGTCATATGAGGTGGTTGTTTTCATATTTAATTTTTCATTCACCTCCAGGGATAGGATTGGCATAGAAGATGCAGCACTCTTTACATTTTAAATGTATGTTGCCACCTTACAAGTCAAGGTCTTTTTACATGTGACATTAACATATTTATTTTTTTCTATTTTGTTGTTCTGTTATTCTATTGTTTTACTTTTTTTGTTTCAGATCAAATGTATATCAAGTGTTATCCATCCTCATAACACCTCCACAAATAGAGACTGGAACTTCTGAGCACCATCACCTTGTCTGCTTTGGGACTGTCATAGGAGAATGATGCAGTACTATTCTGTGTTGAATTTACCTAACGTCAGCACACAGACATAGTATTGTTCCAGTTTTGCTGTGCTCATGTCTTCTTTGTGTCCCCAGCCCAGCAATCAGATGCATCAGAACAACAAAGCACAACTGTGGTGGCCCAGGCACCTTCAGCAACAAGTAAATTGCTTTAACATTAATGATAATTAAATGTCAGTATTGTAATTAAACTTGACCCATCTGACGTAATAGTTCATGCCAGAGATTTGACAACACTGTCAGTCAGGAGCATATTTAACAGGAGGCACACTTCAGCTGGCTTGATGGTGACTTCAGTAAGTGTGGTTGACCCTCTTGTTTTTGTGGCTATAATAATTAGACTAAGTAATCTCACTCTCTTCCATTTCCTTAACATTACCCTTTTTTTTTGTTGATACTGAACCGGTGCAGTGAAGATATTTAAAGAGACACTATCTAAAGTACAGAAAGCCGTACATAATCTTCACAAAGACTGTGGGGCTGGTCACCAGGAAAATGGGCAACAGGGAGTGCTTTTGGGGTTTTACTCCTCAGATGACCACCCTGGCTACTGTAGCTGGGATTGCTTCACAGACAATGGAGGTCTTCAAGAGTAAAGTGTGCGTGCATGTGAACACATTGTGTTATTACAGTAACAATTATGGTCACTTGCAGTTCATGTGTTTTCAATGTAGTGTAAGATGTGTTAATTATTATTATTACTCAAAAACCATTAAAACTTCTAAATTGTGGAAGTTATTCTTCATTATTTTACTGTGGTTATTTTGTACATGTTGTTATTTTGATTAAAATACAAAATTCAACACACAAAATTCTGGTTGAGGTATTATTTAAATAATGTATTTAATATTTCATTTATTTGTCACTGCTAAATATTAAAAACATAAGGTTAACTTTCTAAAATGTATGGAGTGTTACATTGGCAGTTGTACACTGGTAAAACAAACATGAACAAATTGATGTCTGTAGTGCAAATTGCTGGGGAGGGGCATTAACTAAAAAAAATGCTGTCTTGTCATAAACCATAAAAGATTAGTATATATATATATATATATATATATATATATATATATATATATATATATATATATATATATATATATTTTTTTTTTTTTTTTTTTTTTTTCCTACTAGGTAAAAGTAACAGATAAAAGTACAGAACATATTAACATTACGTACAAAGAGGTGACATAACTGGCAAAGCACCCTTTATACGTGTATATAACAAGTAATACAAAACGAAAGTTTGGTGGTAGTGACATATTTTCCCTCTTAAATGGAGCTCCACTCGCCCCCATGGAGGCGACGTAATTCTACGTAAAGTGTTACCCGGACCAACATGGCGGCCGCGTCATTAGTGGAGGCGACGTAATTCTACGGAAAGTGTGGCCCGGTCCAACATGGCGGCGACGTCCCTAGTGGAGGTGACGTATTTCCGCTCTTGAGTGGAGCTCCACTCGCCCATATGTCTGCAGCCAGACCCTCTTGTTTTTAACGGATGCGTTCGCATATTATATTTTACAGACGACGATAATTACTCCACAAGTACTTTAACTTTGTTTTTCATATAGGCTAGAGTTATTGTATGGCCTCGAGATACTTGAAACATTGCTGTCATATGAAGTAAGTCATTTTTTTTTATTAGCCTAATTAATTTATTTTTTTGGCCTGGCGTTTAAAACAATGTTATTTGTTATGGACTTTGTCCTCAGTGAAATCTCGTGTTTCGCCGAAGAAAGAAACTTGCATCATAAAGACATGGGGGTGAGTAAATAACTTTCATTAATGAGTCAATTTTTTTTTAAAGACAACATGAATTCAAAAGTCACTCTAGTTACATTTTGATTGCGTTTTCATGGTATCATTTCAAATATTTTTCAAATACTTTCATCAAAAATGCTCAAACAACTTACCTTTTCGATTGACATCACTAAGACCACAGTTTTATTATAGAATAAAAACCTGTCATATAGTGACTTTTATCTTTTAATTAATTCCCGAAAGATAATATCAAGTTCAACCATAGTTTTTCTCACTGAATATCCAGGTTTAAAAATTAAATAAAAAAAATGTTTAATGCTGTTTCATAGTGACAAATGAAAGGGTTGCAACAGTAGCTTTAAGGCAGTTCTTCCTTGTCTTTATTGAGTGACTGTGAATCATACATTTATAAAAAAAATTTTTTTTTACTTTTGTCAATTAAATAAAAGTTGAAGAGAATTAACAAATCACAGATATTTGTGATTTATTGCATTTTACAAAATGCAACTCCCAACTTCTGTGGAATTGGGGTTGGATAAATAGCACATGGTATGTCATGGGTAAGCAACATTTATTAAATCAAGATTAAATTATAATTCAATATAATTTGAAATTAAATGTAACTTAAACAATTTAGAATTTTAAGAATCTTTTAGCTGAACTAATACAGACTTTGATCCGTCACTGTTGTCTTGACAGGCTAGTGTACAATCTAGTTGTATTATATTTCTGTATAGGACATAAGTACAATACCTTATTAGTAATGTAAGTAATCAACCCTCACTCACCCTTTCAGTCGCATTGAAAAAGGTGCAGAAAAAACTGTAACCTCTGGCATTTATTAGAGACGGTCTTTTTCCGTATGTCTCACTCACATATGTTTATTTTTCAACACAATCTGGAAAAATTTATTCCCGGGTCACTTAGATTTTGCACTTTCACACTGCCAGTGATTACACGGGATATGTGCGTGCTTTCACACACAACCCGTAAAGATCCCGGTTATGACACGTGACATCAGGGTGTGATGTGTAATGTACGAGTCGAAACCGTTAGGCACGTTATACTTTCACTGAAGCAAGCTAACAATCTCGGCGTCAGCGCGGAAAGTGAGGAACTAACTGATCTCTGCTTCATTACAGTTTGCACATATTTTTTCGTCGGCGAACGTTGATCTTTCCTTCAAAACAGCCGGTAAAAGAGTCATCACTTCGACACGGCATTAGATCTGGCTTTTGTTCACACAGCACCTCGTCTCGGGTTGAACACGGCAATTTTACTAGGTCCCCGACCTGGGATCAATGCCGGAATCAATCCCGGGACGTGTTTGCTTTCACACAGAAGGCGACCGGGCAAAGGTGTATTTAGCTCCAACTCAGGAGGTCATATGTTACCCTGCCATCTATCAAAGGCTGTTCTCTTTGTCTTTGCAGTGGTTATTACCTTGTGTTTTCAGGACTCATCCTAAATCAGTCAATCAAACTGTTGTATTTATCTTTTTCATGGGTTACCTGCTCCTCCAAATGTGAGCATTGTTGTGGCATTAAAGGGGGGGAGTTTTTTACACTGTTAAAGAGTTGGATTCCCATGCTAAACATGGACAAAGTTTTTAAAAATTAAGTTGTACGTTTGATGGAGTATTTTTGTTCCAAAAAAAACCTCTTCCGGTTTGTCACAAGTTTCTTGAAAGTTTTTTTCGAGTATGGCTCTGTGTGACGTTAGATGGAGCGGAATTTCCTTATATGGGTCCAAGTGCGCGCTTTTCTGCCGGAAGAGCGCACGCTCCCGTATAGCAGAGCACTGAGAGCACGACAGACTTCACTGATTCAGATCGAGAGGCGTCGCGAAATGTCACAAAAGGAAGTGGTGTTTTTGGTTGCCAGGGCAAGACAACCCTGCACAGATTACCAAAAGAGAAACAGCATTAAGGGACCAGTGGATGGAGTTTATTTTTACAGAGCATCAACGGAGTTGTGCAAGTGTTTGTGTTTGGTTCCCTGCATTTCGGATTGCACATCGTTTTATTTCTTAAGGATAATGCAGTCCCAACGGAAAAGGGTCACGATCGTGTGTTGGAACCACATGCAGTGAGTAAAACTGCTTCAAATATCTCTGTGTTGTTAACTTAGCTATCAGCCCGTAAGCACATAAAGTAAACAACATGCGATGTTGTCATCAAACTGCACTTTCCACATGTACAGCTTAAAAAAAAAAAAAGACGACATAAAGTGGAACTTAGTCATTTTCCAAAACCGCTAAGCAAATATATACAGTTTCAGTACATACCACATAGCATACCGCCTTTGCTGATGCTGTTCTTGTTAAATTTCAGCCCTCTGGATCTGTGTCACAGTTTCCACACGCTCTCTACGCAAAAGCCTTACTCGCGCTCGTGATTCTTTAGCTCCGCCCACACGTCACGCCTCTAGGGCGCTCGTGTTTTTCCGGGAAAAATCGGTACAGACGATCTTTCTCTTATAAATATAATAAAATAAAGACTTTTTGGAGTTATGAAGGATGCAGTACTACTCTAATAGGTACTCAAATTAACAGGATATTGAGTGAAAACGAGCATTTCACCCCCCCCTTTAAGGAAGTGACCTATAGTCTTAGCCTCAGTTGTCACACCCACTAAACATCTGATGCTTGTTGCACGCAAAAATGAAAAGCACATTCTCAGTACAACAAGTGCAAATCTAATTGGCTGGTTTTGCACAACTTCCTGGAATAAAGGCACACCAGGCACATTAGCCCTGCCGTGTAATAAAGTTTTTGAGGATGGAATAATCACTAGATTCAACTGAATTTGAAATCTGAAAAATGTTCAGATTTTTGTATTTTGCACTTAATAACAAGAAGACTAGATTTCCACAAGCAGAACAACAATTATTTGAATGATTTTCTGCTTTTTTCTGCTTTTTTTCTCAATACTTAAAACCTAAGTTCAACCTAAAATAGATGTCATCAGTCACCGTCATGTCATTCGAAACCTGACTGGAGAATGTAGTCGGGTCAGTTATGCAGGTTTCTCTATGCCTCAGGTTTAATTGTCAGTCTTGTAGTCTGGTTTATTCATATTCTATCTATTTGGATTTCTCTACCTGGATTTGATTTTATGACTTCTGCTTATTATAGTCTTGGATTTTCTCTTCACCCCATGTCATTCAAATCTCTATTCCTAAATCCGCAACCTTGTGAGTTTTCTTAAATTCAGTGTTCAAGAAATTAAGCATGAAGGTTTATGCGTGTGTGCATTTATTATATTTATTTATTTACATATATTACATGTGTAACTCTTTATAAAAGTGGATAACATCATATTAGTTAACATAACCAAATTTATAAATAGAAAAATATACCTATGAACACAAAAAAATATATTTTTAATAATGTTCGTAACCAAATACTGTACTTACCGATAGCCTTTGACTTCCACAGTATGGAGGAAAAAAAAATACTATGGAAATCAATGGCTACCAGCAACTGTTTGGACGCCAACATTCTTCAAAATATCTTCTTTTGTTTAAAAGAGGCAAACTAAACCATACAAGTTTGCAACAACACAAGGGTGAATAAATAATGACAATTAGAAATTTTTAGTTAGAATGCATCATAATTTGGTATCATGATTTCACAGTCTCATGTATGATTACTACTCACAATGTTAAAAGCTTGAGTCTTTATTTCTAGAGTTATCTAATTGATCACTGTTTTATGATGACTTTTCCAAAATCATGCGGAGCACATTTAAGTCTGACTCTTCCAGATCATTCTCAAGGAGATCAAGTTCTTGTAGGAGAGATGGATTTGATTTCAGAGCTTCAATCAGTGCTGTCACACCTTCATGTGAAACTTTACACTTGGACAACCTGAAGAGAGCAGAGTAGATTTATAAATTAGGTCAGTGATTTTAACAATTTCTTCATCTGATTTTAGTGGGTTTTGATCTTTGATTGCACTAGACATTTTTAGACTTGTACCTTAGCTTCTCTAGTTTACAGTGAGGACTTGTTAGTCCGAGACAGAGCTTCTTCACCCCTGAGTCTTGTAGATAATTCATGCTCAGATCCAGTTCTGTTAGACTGGAGGTCTGAGAGCCGAGAGCTGAAGCTAAAGCGGTGCTACATTTCTCAGTGATTTCACATTTGTCCAACCTGAGACAGAAAATCATAATTTACATTTATCAGTTCAAATTTTTTAGGGTTCTTTCTTTTGGGTTAGTAATTATACAGTCGTTAACCTTAAATGCATTTAATAATGAGCTATATAAACTAACTGTTATAACTTACTTTAGTGTTTCCAGTGCACAGTGAACTTTGACCAGAGCAGCACAGAGATGTTTCACTCCAGAGTCTGCTATGCCATTCCAGCTCAGGTCTATTTCTCTCAAATGAGAAGGGTTAGAACTCAGAGCTTTGCTCAGGTAAACACAACCTGCTTCTGTTACTTTACAGTTCTTCAGACTACAGAGAAGAGAAAATACATAGTCTCAATCTAAAAAGAAGAGATCCAGAGTTTGAACGGCAATTTAAAGAAAGTCCAAACATTCTTAACGGTTAGAAATTCCAGTATATTTGATCGATCTGATACAGTGATAGCAGAAAATGTAAATTAATATCATCAAGAATCATCTTGCCTGAGTGTCTCCAGTTTACAGTGAGGATGATGGAGTCCAACAGAGAAGAGCATCACACCTGAGTCCTGGAGCTTATTCTCACTTAGAGAGAGCTTTTTCAGGTTTGAAGGTATTTTGTAGTATTTTAGCCAATTCTATACAACTTTTGTATGTTATGTTGCAGTTATTTAACCTGTTAAATACATTTAAAAAGCTCTTTAGTCATTATCTTCAAATTTTTCATAATTAACTGTATAAGCTATTTTTCACAAGCTAGGACCACGCCACAAACAAACTAAGAAACTGGGCAGGGGCGCTGCACAAGATCCCGGGCCCTATGCATAGGCAGTCCTAATGGAATGAAAATATATATTCCAGACTTTTCAAGGGCCCTCTCTTCCTTTGGGGCCCTGGTAATCAGTACTGGTTTTACCCCCAGTCCGGCGCCCCTGTTTAACTGGGGAACAGTAAAAAGAGGATGAAGGGGTTGAGGGAATGGGATGATGGTCAGGTTGATCAGGGCATCTTGAATTGAGGGCTCAGAGAGACTCAGGGTGGGGGGTACCGTCTCTAATATATATTTAGGCCAGACAATCTGATAGAGATATAATGTGGGAGAAGGTTGACTGAATGGATAAGAAGGGAGGGAAGGGTGGGTTCGAGAGAATGATACTAGCAGTGCGGTGTGACGTGGCCCGTTATATATGGAGGTTCTTAGAAGTCAGGTGATTGCTTGGACGTGCTCCTGCCCCGAATTTTAGTTAATACCAATTAACTCCATGTGTTGTAACTCACCTGAGTGTTTCCAGTGCACAGTGAACTTTCACCAGAGCAGCACAGAGATGTTTCACTCCAGAGTCTGCTATTTCATTCCAGCTCAGGTCCAGCTCTCTCAGATGAGAAGGGTTTTGAACTCAGAGCTTTGCTCAGGTAAACACAACCTGCTTCTGTTACTTTACAGTTCTCCAGACTACAGAGAGAGGACAAAATGGATACGTGTTCTCAGTCTAAAAACCCATGTTGCCCAAAGTCTTCTGAGAAAGTTAACACAACCTACTTCAAATATTCCAGTCTACAGTCCGTGTCTTCTAGTCCAGCAGTGAGACATAAATAATCTTCATAATTTATGTTCCCTTGCTTAACCATTTCATGAACATCGATTTGCTTAATGCTGAACCATTCCTTCACCCTGGAGTGAGATTGAAAAATTTAATTAAATGTCTTTAAAAATAAACATTTTAAATATAATGTTCTGATGTTTTATACTCCACAGAAGCGTACAGTGATTCCACGTTGGGTAATTTCTTTAATCCAATACAGAGTATTTCCACTCCTGAGTCCTGCAGGTTGTTATGGCTCAGGTCCATTTCTCTCACATTGGATTGTGATGAAAGTACCGTAGACAGCGTTGCACAGCCTTTATATGTGATATTACAGTCATTCAACCTGCCAATAATACAAGTTCATTATTTGCTATTTCATTGGTCTTTTTTTTTTTTGTGGTTATGTGGGCTAAATGGATTCTTCATGTAGTGCAATATACTGCCCTGATTAAGTACAAATAATGATGAATTCTACTTATTCAAGTGTTAATAGATAGTGAAAAATAAATATACTAAAATGTATTTTTAAAAATTTGTACATTATATGATTAATGCAATTGTGTGTAAGTAGTGCTGAAGTCCAACTAAAGATATACTGAAGTGTATTTGATTGTGCTAAAGTGGAACTATTGCAAGTATACTTTAGGTAAACTTTAAATATCTTGCATTTAAACAGAAAACCACCGATTTCTGTGAACTCAGTGTGCAAGGATCTATATACAGTGCTGCAAGACAAGGTGGATGAACTTGACAATCACCATTCTGGATTATGGCTTATTTGACTTATACTTGATGGATGGCTTATAGACTAGGAAGTTTATACGCTATTGTACTAAAAGTTAAATATGTGCCAGCAAAGTTGATTTTGAACACATATTTGAAGTTAAATGTTCTCACCAGATCTTTTTTGACAACTTGATCACAGGAAGCAGCCAAAGCAGGGCTGCGTCCAATCTTCCGTATTTACGAAGGTCAAACTCCTCAAACTTTTCACTTGATGTCATTAAGATGTACACTAGAGCCAACCACTGATGAGGGAGAAGAGTGTCTCTGTTTATTTTTCCAGAGGTCAGGTAGCTTTGGATTTCAATAATGAGGGATTGATCCTTGAGTTCATTTAGACAGTGGATAATAACAAGAGTCATTTCTGAGCAAGGGATTGTTTTTAACGTTTTCTTGAGATACTCAGTAGTTTTCTCTCTTTCCAGGAAGAAGTTGGCCTTCTTCACCAAAAGCCCTCTTTTCACCAAAAGGCTCTCGTTTGACTCCATTGAAAGTCCCATGAGGAAGCGAAGGAAAAGATCAAGATGTCCGTTTTTACATTGTAAAGTTTTGTTAACTGCACACTTGTGTAAACTCAACATTGTTACAGGCTTTTCTGATTCATGTGCTTCAAGCACGTTTATTGTGCTGTTGCAGAAGGTGAGGTGCACATATAGAGCTGCGAGATGTTCCTGAATGCTCAGATGAACAAAGCAGAAGACCTTCCCCTGATACAAGCCAAACTCCTCTTTGAAGATCTGAGTGCACAATCCTGAGTAAACTGATGCTTCTGTCACATCAATGCCACACTCTCTCAGGTCTTCCTCATAGAAGATCAGGTTGCCTTTCACAAGCTGCTGAAAAGCCAGTTTCCCCAGTTTGAGGATCATGTCTTCATCTGTCACGTTCTTCTCATAGTCCTTCTCATGTTTGATGTTAATCTGTGCCATCAGGAAGTGTGTGTACATCTGAGTGAGAGTCTTGGGAATCTCTCCACTCTCTGCTTGACTCAACATCTTCTCCAGAACAGCGGCTGAGATCCAGCAGAAGACTGGGATGTGACACATGATGTAGAGACTCCTTGAAGACTTCAGGTGTGAGATGATCCTATCAGCCAGACTCTGATCTCTGATTCTCTTCCTGAAGTATTCCTCCTTCTGTGGGTCATTGAAGCCTCGTACCTCTGTCACTCGATGGACACACTCAGAGGGGATGAGATCAGCTGCTGCTGGTCTGGAGGTGATCCAGATGAGAGCAGAGGGAAGCAGATTCCCCACAATGAGGTTCTTCAGCAGCACGTCCACTGATGCTGATTCACTTACATCACACAACCCAACATCGCTCTGAAAATCCAGAGACAGACGACACTCGTCCAGACCATCAAAGATGAACAACACTTTATATTTGTCACTAGATATTTCTATTTCTTTTGTTTCAGGGAAAAAGACATAAAGAAGATCTGAAAGGCTGAGTGTTTTGTCCTTCATCAGATTGAGTTCTCTGAAAGGAAGTGGAAATATGAGCTGGACGTCCTGATTTTCTTGTCCTTCAGCCCAGTCCAGGATGAACTTCTGCACAGAGACTGTTTTTCCAATGCCAGCGACTCCTTTTGTCAGAACAGTTCTGATGGGTTTGTCTTGTCCAGGTAAAGGTCTGAAGATTTCATTGCATTTGATTGGTATTGTTGCTCCTGCTGCAGTCTTCATAGTTTTTTCTATTCTTTTAATTTCATGTTCATTGCTGATCTCTCCATTTCCTCCCTCTGTGATGTAGAGGTCTATGTAGATCTCATTCAGAAGTGTTGAGTTTCCCTGCTTTGCAAATCCTTCCAAAATGTACAGATGCTTCTTTTTTATTTCTGATTTTAATCTATGAATTTTGTTGTCAGGCATTTCTGAATCACTTCTGTTGAAAATAGGTTTGTCAGTATCAGAGAATATGCACAAATACAGACACTATAAATAAGAATCGTGATGCACTGAACCTACTGATGAATGAATTCTCCAGGAAAGCTGCTGGTCTTCACATCGTCCTGACATGATTTAGTTAGTGAATCCCTTTTAGACAAAATAATATTTTGTAATATGCAATCAAATCTATACAATGTAAAACCTCTGAGAACTGTCAAAAGTTCCCTGTCAAGGGAACTTCGAACTGCGTCCTCTGAAGGGACACTATGGGGAACACCTCGTCGTGACCCGTGTCTGAAGCATACTTTGAAAAACGCCAACGTGTTGGCCGGCGACAGCCTCTGACGTCGCTAACGGCACGACTATAAATACGCGCCCGTAGGACCCGTCACTTATCTTCTTCGTCTTCATTGACTGTTTTGTTTGAAGCGTGTTCCTGAGAAACGGTAAGAGCGATCTATTATTGTTATCATGGCATCCACTAGCAAGGCATTTAAACAGTGTGTGCATCCATGTCAGCGTTATTTGACACCCGATGACACACACAGTCTTTGCGTCTCTTGTTTGGGCAAAGAGTACGCGCGCGATGTCCTTGAGGGGGCAATCTGCGCGCACTGCGAGCGTTTTTCTGAGAAAAAGCTCCGTTCTCGTTTGTCTCTATTTTCGAGCAAAGAGAGACTAAGCCTGTGTACTTTCTCAAAACAACATGGTGGTCAGTGTGCACGTTAATGCTTTGCGCACCGTCTGAAATCCACATAAGTGGTAAGTGTGCACACAAGGCTCTGCGCACTTTCTGGAATCCTGTACGGTAAGGGTTACGCGCTCTGCTTCGTTCCCTTTCTTAAGATGATAAGCCCCGGGGTTCCTTGGGCTTCATTCAACCAGTGTGTATTTGTTATACACCTCAAGCATCGCCTCTAAACATGGGGGGCTGTGTGGGCAATTCTCGCGGTAGTTTAGCAGCGCTCCCCTTTTCAAAAAGGGTCGCCTATGAGCATGCTGCTCGGAGCTCGGAGTCCTCCTCTCATGGGAGACTGAATTCTCAGTTTTTTCATCAGAGTGCTCCAGAACTACATACTGTTTTGAGACGCACTGTGAGAGCAGACATCCTGCTGAGGCAGGGGCTGAGGCTCGGAGAATGGCGCCTTCGCACCAAGGTGTTGAAGCATAGTTTGAGAGGTTGGCCAGACCTGGGTGGATCGGTTTTACGGCTCAAGAGAGCGTTGCACTATCCCCTCTGGCTTCTTCTGACTCATCCAGCTCCATTAGGGCTGGATGAGTCAGGGGGACATTTGCAACAGGTAAGTTGGGTATGTAGCTTAGGCCTTTGGCCATGTCATGGACAGCCGTCGAACCGTCCCAGGGGCGACTCCCGGTGAAATGGTAGAGTTGGTACTTAGTGTTTGCCATGATTCTGGCCTGCACTCCCCTCAGCATGGCGGCGTGGGTATACTGTTCCCCATGGTGTCCCTTCAGAGGACGCAGTTCAAAGTTCCCTTGACGAGGAACGTCTCAGGTTACGAATGTAACCATGGTTCCCTGAGAGGGAACGAGACACTGCGTCCTCTAGCTCCCTGCCATGCTTCGGACGCAAGATTCACGAAGAAGATAAGTGACGGGTCCTACGGGCGCCTATTTATAGTCGCGCCGGTAGCGACATCAGAGGCTGTCGCCGGCCAACACGTTGGCGTTTTTCAAAGTATGCTTCAGACACGGGTCACGACGAGGTGTTCCCCATAGTGTCCCTTCAGAGGACGCAGTGTCTCGTTCCCTCTCAGGGGAAACCTGAGACGTTTTGTGTGCACTATTTTCCATTCACTTTGTTGAAGCAAAATAAATGAGTTATTATAATCAAATGTTACCTTAGTCTCGGTGGAAGTGATCCATTCAGATGAATTGGCATTTGCATTGATCGGTCGCTCTTCATGGACAAAACACTTGGGCCAGAAGAGTCTGATCTGTCTACCAAACTGTGAGAGGAAACACAAGATAAATATCATGCTATATGATGTAAATTAAGATTAATGTTAACATCAAAAACATTTTCATCAATTGGTTTACAGTAACTGCAATCCCATAATTATTTATTTATTTGTTAATTAAGCTTAAAATGATTTAAAAGAAATTACCTTAAATGTGGTAGATATGTTTTATTTGTTAAGTGAATTGGCATTTGCATTGATCGATCACTCTTTAAAGACAAAACACTTGGGGCAGATGAGTCTGATCTTTCCTGCTGAAGACTGACAGCGAAAGTAGAATATATAATAAGTAGAATATACCGTATTTCAGAGAAGGGTTAACAAAAAACCATTGAGGGGAGGAAGTATTCAGAACCTGCATCATCCTTTTGGATGTGTTTGCTAGCTGGTCACTTCTGACTGACTTCATTTAGCTTATGTGAGTTATTATCATTACCTTTTTCCCAATGGAGCTAATCCATTTTTCGGATGAATTGGCATTTGCATTGATCGGTCGCTCTTCATAGACAAAACACTTGGGGCAGATGAGTCTGATCCCTCCTGATCAACACTGACGGCAAAAAAATAACCATTTGTAGATTTTAATAAAGAAGAAGTCTGGAATTTTAGTAAAGCTTGACAGCAAACCATTGGTGAGGGTGAGAAAATTTAAATCTTAATCCTTGTAGTAGTTGTTACTGCCCTGATGACCAACTGTTCTGTCTAACTTTATCTTTAACTAGCAGTTGTCATTACCCTTTTTCCATTGATCCATTTTTCAAATGAATTGGCATTTGCATTGATCTATCGCTCTTCATGGACAAAACACTAGGGCCAGAAGAGTCTGATCTCTCCACAGAACTGTGAGAGGAAACACAATATAATTTCATGCTATATGATGTAAATTAAGATTAATGTTAACATCACAAACATGTTCATCAATTGGTTTACAGTAAATGCAATCCTCTAATTATTTATTTATTTGTTAATTAAGCTTAAAAGATAGAAATACCTTAGATGTGGAAGATATATTTTATTTGTTAAGTGAATTGGCATTTGCATTGATCGATCACTCTTCATGGACAAAACACTTGGGGCAGATGAGTCTGATCTCTCCTGATCAAAACTGTCAGATGCAACATTAAAATTAGGAAGTTAAATTTAAAACTACATTTCAAAATGTAATCACAGCAATGTTACTGCATATATAGCACAATAGTACAATTTATCCTTGATAAGTTGAAAAATCTTCATCTTTTTACTGAACTGATGTTGACATCAATCCATCACTCAAGCTAGGTTGAGGTAAGACTGATTTAATCTGTTGTAATGGACTTTAAAGGGTAAGTTCACCGAAAAATGAAAATTATGTCATTAATAACTCACCCTCATGTCGTTCCAAACCCGTGAGACCTCCGTTCATCTTTGGAACACAGTTTAAGATATTTTAGATTTAGAGTGCTTTCTGTCCCTCCATTGAAACTGTGTTCATGGTATACTGTCCATGTGCAGAAAGGTAAGAAAAACATCATCAAAGTAGTCCATGTGACATCAGAGGATCAATTTTTCTGAAGAATTGAAAATACATTTTGGTCCAAAAAATAGCAAAAACTACGACTTTATTCTGGATTGTCTTCTCTTGCATGTCTGTTGTGATAGAGTTCAAAACACAACAGTGTATTGATATCCGGTTCACGAATGAATCATTCGATGTAACCGGATCTTCTTGAACCAGTTCACTAAATCGAACTGAATCGTTTTAAACGGTTCGCATCTCTAATACGCATTAATCCACAAATGACTTAAGCTGTTAACTTTTTTAATGTGGCTGACACTCCCTCTAAGTTCAAACAAACCAATATCCCGGAGTAATTCATTTACTCAAACAGTACACTGACTGAACTGCTGTGAAGAGAGAACTGAAGATGAACACCGAGCTGAGCCAGATAACGAACAAAAGATTGACTTGTCCTATTTTCCTATATTTCCTGTATATGCACATATATGCACCTCAATTTTGCCTATATGTGACATATATACGCATATAGGTTCTTTCCATGTGGGGGAGACGTGAACCATTTTAAATGATTCAGTTAAATTTGGTGAACTGGTTCAAGAAGATCTGGTTACATCGAATGATTCCTTCGCAAACCGGATATCACAAACTGCTTTGTTTTGAGTTCTCTTTCACAACAGACACGCAAGAGAAGACAATGCTGAATAAAGTCAAAGTTTTTGTTATTTTTGGACCAAAATGTATTTTCGATGCTTAAAAAAATTCTAACTGATCCTCTGATGTCACATGGACTACTTTGATGATGTTTTTCTTACCTTTCTGGACATGGACAGTGTACCGTACACACAGCTTCAATGGAGGCACTGAGAGCTCTCGGACTAAATCTAAAATATCTTAAACTGTGTTCAGAAGATGAACGGAGGTCTTACATGTTTGGAACGACATGAGGGTGAGTCATTAATGATATAATTTTATTTTTCGGTGAACTACTAACCCTTTAAATATCAGAAAGTAATCGTTTCAATTTGTAATATAGGTTTAATGAATATACAGATTCATTTTATTGTACTAATAAATAAAATATATTTGTCTTACTCGTTCAGTCCATTGAAAGATGTGCAGGAATCCCTGTTGTCTTCAGCGTTTATTGTCGACATAGTGTGTTTTTTAATTTATACATTTGTTTTTCCAGTATAATCGAGGGATAAAGAACCTTTTGTTTTTCTGAACATGGCATGCTGCAAATGAGGAAGATAAAGAAGACTAAAGTATGTAAACCCTGTTTAAGATCTGGTTTTACTGGTTTGATACAGTATAAAATAGGTCAACAGCTTTTAAAAAATATATATTTTAAAGCATTAATTACATGACATAAAAATGAAAGTATACAAATACTGTTTACTAAAACAAATACAAATATATTTTGTATAAACTTTTGACAGTTAGCTGAACATTACATATAAACTTTTCCCCAAGCACAACTTCTAATAGTGTTTGGTTATTTTTGTCTAATGTGATCCATCAAATGCTTTTCTCAGTCTGTGCAGAAGTAGCACTTACCAGAATGAAGATTTCTGTTTCTCACAGGTTACCTGCAGCAGGGTGATGTTTATTCCTCAGTGCTGTTGTGAGCGAGTTGTGGCATCAAGGAAGTTGATGGATTAGTGTCTGCCCCAGATGTCACAGGCCGCCCACAATGCTCACTAATTGCTTCATGCATATTTTCAATTTTTTTTTTTTTTTTTTTTTTTTTTTGACACTCAGGTTTTTTTTTTTTTTTTTCTGTGGCACATGAAAATATTTTTTGCAATAATGGTGGAGAGAATTTGGTTTTGCAGACTTCAAGTACCACAAGAATTGAAAACAACGCATGTGCTGTACTCCAAGTGTTGCAATACAATAGTTTTGTCTGTGGAACAGACTGAATTTAAGTTGTTGGCAATGCCTCTGTGTACCAGTGTTGTTTCTTATGGTCAAGTAGGATTAAAAAAGCTCAGTTATTTAAAGATACAATACATTATATAGTCCTAACTTGTTCTCAAACTGACATGTTACAAACATGGCAAATAAGTTCTTTAATTTACACAATTTATTCATTATGTATTTTCATGGTGACATATGTATGCAAAAAATAATAATAATAATTAGCAGTGTTTTAATCAAATTTAAATGATTTTGGAAACAATTTTTAGCTTTTGGATACGTTTTCAATTCAGTAATCAATCTGCTTTATAAAACGATATTTCTTGAACACTGATCTAAATATTGGACACATAGCATACAGTAACCCTCTGTGCTTGTTTTCCAGTGTCTATGATATTTATGTCCCTATTACTTTGGCTCTGAACATAAGGTAGCCCATAAAAAACAGTTCCATTAACAGATAATACCTTTTTAATATATGGAAGAAACTGAAATGTTACAAACAATTTATATATAAAAAAAAAAAATGTGACTAATTTGATGTTTAAAAAACATTTCTATGGTCTCTAATTAGAGCTTCTAACACTTTTTGTTACTGTTGTTTATATTTCACCTTTATGTGTATGTCTGTTGTATTGTCTCTCCTGTGCAGTCTAGTTTTATAGATTACAGATGCTGTTTTTACAGCAGTTGGGTCTCATACACCTGTACATTCATCAGCCTGCTGACAGAAGCATGAGATCATCTCAGTGATGTAATAATTCTCTCAGATATACTTAGCATGTTCATGCAAATAAGCTTCTAGTAAAGGTGTGTCATGAATATGCAGATGTATTTCCGGAAAGAGTGATTCATAATTTTTTTATATTTTTTTGCTGGTAGCGGTTTGTAGGTCTATAAATCCCTTGAATCATATGCATATTTGCATACCTCAAAAACATAAATAAATAAATAATAATAAAAAAATCCAATATTGACTAGTTGTTCAGATTATATTTGTCCCACAAATATTTTTTTACGACATTTTATTTACAGCAACTATTACTTCAGTTTAAATAAAAATGTCATATGTATTGTAATTATAGAAATGTACAGAATTAAAGTTTAAATCAGTTTATTAAGACCTATAGGCCTTAACTGTATAAAATATATATATTTTTAAGTGAAATGAGCTCAAATTATAACTTTAAATCTTTGTCCTTTCAGTAAAATGTATAGACCTCAATCAAAACCCAGATTATGAAGAAACATAGCGAATTAAGTGTCAATTTTCATCTCTCTACAGGCCGAGTATAATCCTGTTAAAGCGTCGAGCAGTCAGGTGTTCTGTAATGTGCTGAGACAAGACAAGAGAGATCAGGTGGTTGAGTGAGTGATTTACTTTTATTTGATAAACATTTGCATAATCTATAAATGTGATGAACAGCAGGTGCATTCATTACAAACAGTGAGTGCAGCCAAAATGAGTGACAATATGTGTGTGTATGTGAACTGATGTATGTATGATGTCCACCGTTAGCCTGTTACTGTGCTTTCATGTGCTGACAGAGAGCAGATGTCCACATTCACACAATCAATTTACTTGAGAAGAAAAATGACAGAATATAAAAAGTCTTGTTTGTTTTTAGAGAGTTGTAATGATGTTTCTGTTTAAAACAAGAAAAATACTATTTGCCTGTGGTGTTAGACAAATAATCCCATTTTCCCTTAGTATTTAATTTATTTTTCTGACCCCCATGGCTCATATTTTTTATGATTATTTTTAGCATAAACTTCATTATTTTTTTCTGTAAACAATGTCACGTCATGCTGTTTCCTTCTCAAGTAAATGCATCTTGTTTTATGCATGTTTGCATATTTATGCTAAGAAAACGAGATTAAAATACTGATTATTTCGTTGCAGACTTCTTAGGCCTTGTGACATTTAACAAAATGAAACCGCATTTGCGAAATGTTACTAATAAAAATAAGTTGACAGTTCTGACTTGATTTTCAATGGAGTTGACAAACTTCTGACTTGATCACATCTCTAGAATAAAATGCATTTAAAATTAAGAATAAAATAAAATCAATTGGAAGGGAGTAGCAAGTTAAATTACATTTTGATGACAAACATGTCCAGAAATATGAATTTCAGACATTTTGAAGGACATACATTTATATATGAATAATTTGTTTTTAATAACACACACACACACACACACACACATTCACTGGTCTGCTCTGTTGCTGCCAGCATGACCTGCTGCTTTTCAGTGGTCACATGCAAATGTGTTGATTAGAGAAGTGCGGAGAATGCCAGATAGACCACTGTGACACACACTTCTCTGTGTCTTTTCCTTTCAGTTCAGCGCTGGGATAGATTTATTCTCCGAGAGCTGTGATCATATCACTATTTCGAGTTCTTGGCACATGTGTTTTTCAACTTTCAACTTTTTCCGGCTTAGAATATAGTTATTTTATTCCTGGTTCTGAGTCTTGTAATCTCTCTCCTCCTATATCTGAATCTGTTGACAGGAGTGGAAGTCCTGACCGAGTTAGCAGACTGACCTCTGACCCTTCAAGGAAACTTGCATTTAAATCTAAGAACTTCCTGAGAAGAGGAAAACATCCCGTCTGTGATGAATGTCCTTTTTACCTTTTGTGACACATAATACTCGATCCAGGTGAGTTTTAGTAGCCTCAGACGGCAAACCCATGGACTGACTGATGCAGCACAAATATGACAAGAGTTTCAAATCCATGAGCTCCAATATAATATGAGCTTTATATATTTTCCGGAAGTCTAAGTGCAGTTTTTATTGGTCCATCAGGAAACAAAGACATGTTTAAAGATACTAAAGTGCTTCAGTAAAATCTTCCCTGGAAGAACTTGTTGCTGGATTACAGTTTAAGCAAATGTTTGTACCATTAGAAATTTTACATTTTTATTTTATTTTTATTAAAGCCTTAGAATGCATTTAGACACATAAGCTTGTAATATTTTATTTTTTTAAATATTAAATTATGTGATATTTATTGCAAAATAAAGTAGTTTTACATGCAAATTTTACAAAATATCAGTTCTTTTAAAGATAATCCCATAATCTTCCTATTTCAAAACTACCAACTTCTAAAAGTCACATATTAAAAGTAACCTGTGGTCCGAGACTTTATGTGGTGTTAGATTGGTGGTTCTTATGCTGACGGTAGAAAGTCCGGATACATGAGACTAGAAAAGCACAGGTGGGTCTGTTTATGAATACTGACCATTTATAAATTGCTTAATGTTTTAAAAAACAAGTCCACGTAACCAATATCTATGAAGACAAAGCACTGGTGTTCTTCCAAAGAGTGTGAGAGCGAGAGAAAGACATTTCAGAGCGCTGTTCCTCATCAATTTCCTCTCTAATCCCTGCATAATTCCCTCAGAGTCATAAAATATCAGTCGAGACAGCCTTTCCTCCTCTTCTGGAGAAATTCCCGACTGACTTTCGTGAGAGAGGGATTTGGGAAGATTAAGAGTAGTATGTAAATGACATGAGAGGGAAGGATTTTTTGAAGAAGGACCATCACATTCCAGAAGCAGACTGAGATGGGAGATGGGGAATAGTTCCTGGGAATTTCCCTTGGTATTCTTTTTCTGTTGAGAGAAAAGAGCTGTGATCAGCACCATATAGATTTGACATTTTGTGTAAGAGCAGTCAGGTTACAGGACGCCAGAGCGCTGGAGACCACAGCGGATCTCTGTGAGATATATGACCGCAAGAGACAGGGAAGATGTGTTTTGCACCAAATACAACACAATTATGGATTATACAAACCAGCTGTTCAGAATCCCAGTTTGTTGCCTTTTTTGGTAAGACTGCTCAAAATGCTTCGATCGGTGTCAAAGTTTTTGATTAGAGTTTGAATATATTCACCAATGAAACACTGCAAATTGTGTGGATTAGATGGATGAATCTGACAAAAACTGTTTGGATGTCTTTCTAGGACCATTAGGGGTTTTTATTGATGTGATTTCATTTTAATGACAGTTATACACATCATTCATAATGCCATCAAAAAATAAAATAAATGTATGTATATATATATATATATATATATATATATATATATATATATATATATATATATATATATATATATATATATATATATATATTACTCCCAACGCTTATTGCTGTATTGCAAAAATACTCATTATTTTAATGCAAAAAAAAAAGTAACATTTAAATTTTAAACTGTTACATCGTGATTTAATTTAGTATTTAAGGTGCTTCCTTTAATATGTGCTGAATTAAATTAAAAATGTAAATAGTTTTATTGACAGTTCTGCCCATTATTCCTTCCAGTGTTCATTCCTGTAATGCAAAAAAGTAACATTTAAATTCTAGTGCTTCCTGTAATCTGGGTTTAAATGTGACCTGGACATGTTTTGAACATGAACTAATGTTTTGTAGCTTACGTAAATATAAACATTAAGGCAAATAATCAACTAAATTCCTTCACCCTGCGATGTGAGCACAGCACATGTTGGGACCCTCTCTGGCTCTTTCTTCTCCTCATCTCTCTCTTTCTTTCTGTCCTCTCCTAATTTCTCTCTTTCTTCACGGTATAGAGTTTTAATCAGTCCCAGCTGTGTGATATTGCACGGCCAATTAACGAAAACCATTTGGCTCAGTCTCAAATGAGACGACCACATGTACCCCGTTTTCTCTCTTTCACACACACACACAGATTTCATTTGTAACTATTTTTTATTGTGATTTTCTATATGTAATCATGTTTTACAAAACGCAGATAATTAACAAGCATAACTTACATGTTCTCCGTTACAGATGCAGTGAAGTGCAGAAACAAGCTCATGAAAAATCCACACGTCACTATCTCGCTCAACTCAAATTAAAAGTTCAACATCCCCGAAAAACAACTGCAACTGTCCCAGACACGTGAACACTGCATTCTGATGAAAGACTTCATTTGGGAGCCAAGACCTTTGCAGTTTCCTGTTGATAGTGGATCACAGCTGGAGGTCAAAGGTCATCTGTATGTGTGTGTATCTGTGTCACCCAACACTCTGACAAAGTGTCTTTCATTTTTCATTCTGTCCAACATCACTGATTATACTATAAACAGACCTTTTTGCAGGACTGCTAAAGAGTGAGATCCTGAAACCAATTTTATCAACGATATTTTCGTCCTTTTGATAATTTAATTATGGTTTTCCTTGTGAAAACTTACAAGACATTGTATCACAGCAACATAAATAAAAAGATAATATACATCATATTAAGCAAATTATTTTTCAGTGGCTTAATATAAGAAAAATTCCACGTATGTGCTGCCACAACATTAATTTCTAGTGAGTTTAGGTGAAGTATTATGGATAATTTAGGTAAATGAAGTACGGTAAATGCTTCACAACAGATCACAATAGACAGTTTTATTGAAATCACTCATTCTACGTCAGCAATTATTGTTTTTGCAGTTGGATTTATACTGTGTATGAAGTTTTTAAAAGGTATCGTCCAATTTATTTACTTGCCAAAGCTAATTTCACTTGCTGAATGTTCATTTTGGAGCATGTTTGAACTTCACATGTAGGTCTGTCCAGATTTGCTCCTTTGAAATCATGAAGTCTGATGCCAGTAAAATGACTTCAGAATGTTCTTATGAGCCCCATCCAAAAAAATCAGCTGGTTTATAGTTTCACTTCAGTCGTCCTTTCAAGTTTTCCAATGATCCGATCACAGAGGTGAGTCTAGATCATAGTGCTGGATTGTTTTGTCAAATCACAACATACAGAATAACGCAGATGCTTTGTAACATCTTTCAGACTGATGGAGAAGTTGAGCGTGGATCTGAAGACGTGGGGGAGGTGAGAGAGGAGTATTTCGGGGATTTCTCACGTGACTTGGGTCTACTCGTGTTAATCAGGTTCAGTTAAACACAAGCACACTAGGGCCTGGATCACATTGGACACGCAGATAATATAAAGAATGAAACCAGTAGGGGTGAAGCAGAAGAAAAGAGCCAGATCAAAGACAGAATGAAAGTATGATAGATTCCTCCCCTGATGTTTGTCAGTAAAGACACATGATGGACTTTAAAGAGAGAAGGAGAAGAAGGTGTTGGAGGACACATTCTGCCTGTTTTTGTCTCGCAGACATAGAGTGGAGCCCAAAAGCTTTAGCCCACTAGTGAAAATGCTTTCTTTTTTAAATTATATGGTTTATAGAATTTAAATACTCTAACATCTGCTTAATATGCAGATATGACTGTAATAAAGCCAATTATGACACTTTCAAAACTTTTTATTTGTTTCAAATGGCCTGACACAGCTAAATTGACCAATAGTGTGAGTTTGGGGTGACCAGTGGAACATGGAGGGGTTGTTTGGAAACCTACTCGATAACAATCATTATTTAGCAAATTTGCTTGAAGATGTTGGTGGTGCAGGACGTATATACTTTTAATGGAAAAATAATGTTATCAGGATGTCTATTTAAATGAAATTATGAATTGAAAATGTGAGACTTTACCATTTGCTTGTTATTTGAAATGTGCCTGCTTTGTTTTGTTGACAGCGAGTGACTACTGGAGCTGACAAGATCCTGATGTTCGTTTTCTCATGTTCTCGAGTGCATCTTGAGCATCAATGCCAGCAAGAATATCTGGCCATCTGTCACTCCTATACTTATATTTAATCTGTAAATTATAAATAGTGCATATAGTTTTTTTTTTTAGATTATAACTTATAATGTACATGTTATTGTTTTAAGTGTAAAAATATGATGTAAAAATATGAAAACATTTTATTTCCTGCTAACAAAGCAGTGACACCTTATGCATCAATGCAAGTCCTTTTCCTGTAGGATTTGCTTCTTTGCACGTAAAGCTCTACTCTTGAAGGTCTGGTGTGGTTCAGTGTGGTTTTTGATGTTTACTCAGAGAGCTGAGCTGTTTCTGTGTCACCACGTCCGTCCGTGCGCTAGATCACAAACACCAAAACCACATGATCTCACTCATCTTTACGACCCACAAACAACCCCACTGATTCAGCTGCAAACACACTGGAAACTATTAAGACTTCACCGCAACGTGACGCTTTATATGTGAAAACAGATTGATAACAGACAATGTTTCTCCAGCAAGCAAGATAAAAGATTGAGGAGTTTGGTTTCCTGATGCTAAAAGCAGCTTTCTTTAGGAGAGTGGATGGCCTCTGGGGACTGATGTCTGAAGTGTGTGGAATTAGACGTTCTTAATGAACATCCATGCTACGTAGTAAACATTGCCAAGTGATTAGAACACTACAAACCCATTTGAAATCATCTGAAGCTAATTGAGTCTCAGAGGGGAATGTGACTCCTTGTTTTAAAGGAAACTATTGACTGCTGTCTCCTTCAGGGTTGACAGGATTCTGTTTTCCTCAACATGAAATCATCTGGAAAAGTTCCAGATCATCTATCTATCTATCATTCCATATCATTCTATCTTTTTTATATTTCATTCTATCTCTCGTTCTTTTGTTCTGTGTTTATACTGTTTGATCTTGTTAGCTTGAGATGTTTGTTTGTCCATCCCATCAATCTTGTTTGTTTTCCTCCCAGTTCCCTTCAGCTTCATGAAATTAAAATATATAAAGCTGAATTGGATATAAACACTGCACACACTCGCACGACTGAAAGCACTGATTAGACGGACAATCGAAAGTGAAGACAGACTGGAACGTTCAGTGTTCTTTTGGCAGCACCTGTCTGTTTAATTCAACAATCCCTAAACTATAACACGTATATACACACATCTGTCTTTCTTCCCCTGGCATTGCTCAGTGATTAAGACTGTGATTTCTGTTAGCAAGGATTTAAACAACGGATGCACGTTTGCTGATTGGTGCGTTTTGATCATGCAAATGTTCAACCTTTATATTTGTGTTGTGCTAAATTGTTAAACATATGTGTGCTGTACGTTCAATGCTGTAAAGCAGGTTGTCTTAAATGTGTGCATGCCCATGATCTCAGCAATAATATATCAAACAACATGCATTATTCTGCTCAATAAAACACATCGGAAGATAAATATCTATGACAGACGCTCCTCTGAGGGGCTTTTAAGATTGTGGATGTGTTTTCTGTCACATTTCTCTGAGTTATAGAGCACTACCAATGAGATACGGAGGCACTTTAAATGACCTACACACACACACACTCTAAAAATGGCTGGGTTAAAAATAACCCAATTGGCAACCCAGCACTGGGTAAATATTGGACAGAACACGTGCTGGGTTAAAGTAACCCAGCATGCTGGTTTACACATTTTAACCCAGCATGCTGGGTTATTGAGAAAACCCAAGATAGAGTCATTTTTACCATTTGTGGGTTTGCATTTTTATTATTCTGGGTTATTCTTGCTGGGTTATTCTCAAAATTTCACTTTTACTTAACAAAGCAATCATGGATTAATAAATAATGAAGAATACAGGTTATTTAGACTGTTAAAAATATTTTTAATGCCATCTGACATTCAAAAACTTGTACCAATGACAAACAACATGGAATTTTCCCTTTTTTTGTTTCCAGCGAATGCAAAATAAATAATTAAAATAAAAATCACAGAATTACAGTTGCAATAAATAATAATTTTTTTTCTGAATGACCTGTGTCTAGCTGTTTAACTATTACATTTTGACATATTTAGCTATTTAAATACACAGTGAAATGACATTAACAATTAACATTCTTTAAATTTAAAGATGTCCTTAAATTTATATCAAGTATATAAAGACTCCTATGTAGGTAGATGTGCACTGCTTAGTGTAGTTCAACATATAGTTCACCCAAAAATGAAAATTATGTCATTTATTACTCAACTTCATGTTGTTACAAACCCGTAAGACCTTCGTTCATCTTCAGAAGACAAGTTAAGATATTTTCGATGATATTCGAGAGATTTCAGACCAGGGTGAATAATTAACAATTTTCATTTTTGGGTGTACTATTGTCAAACACTTAAGCTCTGAAGCAAAGATCTACACCTGAGAGCAGTGTAGTCTGCTATAGAGCCTGTCTATGGAAGGACAATTTTCAAAAGGAATTGCAAATTATATTTTCAATTGTGTTTTCCACATGTGACAAATTGTGACATAATCCAAACACAATTGCAAATCTTGAACAAAAACACTGAACAAAAATTACTTGATGCATTCATGAATGCACAGTGACTGCCAAATTTCAAATAGAAAAAACAAAGTCAATTGGCAGCTGTATTTTCCATGTATTATGAGTAATAAGCCTGTCATATTAATCAAATACTGCATCATAGCAGCTTTACAGTATTAAATAGGAAAATAGTGTGTAATTAATGCAAAGAGACAAAAGTAAACACTCAGTTTTCAGTTGAAGTCAGTTCATCATTGATTCAGTGATGTATCGTCCCTCTGTACAATCAAGTCGATGATATCGCTTGATATTAATTGTCTCAAACTAAGGAAACCAAGGAACCAAAACTCCATCGGTGACAGAATGGAGAAAAAACCTTGTGAGAAACCAGGCTCAGTTGGGGGGCCAGTTCTCCTCTGACCAGACGAAACCAGTAGTTTAATTCCAGACTGCAGCAAAGTCAGATTCTGCAGAAGAATCATCTGTTTCCTGTGGTCTTGTCCTGGTGGTCCTCTGAGACAAGGTATTTACAGGGGATCTGTATCTGGGGCTCTAGTTGTCCTGGTCTCCGCTGTCTTTCTGGGCAGTAGAGGTCCTTTCTAGGTGCTGATCCACCATCTGGTCTGGATACGTACTGGATACGGGTGACTGCAGTGACCCTCTGATCTGGACACAGACTGGATCTCGTGGCTACGGTGACCTCGGAATAAGAGAGAAACAGACTAATGTTAGCATAGATGCAACATAAGAACAAGTACATGAGGTTTTATGAATTACCACGTCTGTTTTTTCACTGTTTCGCACACGTTACCTGAGAAAACACAAATGGAATCACAATTACTGTAGCATCTGAATTTAAAATGCCTCACATTGAAAGCTGTCAATTTTTGTCAGTGGTGGGACCATACTATGGAGAGTGTTTGTATTGGGAGGTGACGTCACTAAAAGACAATTGTGCCAAATGCTTTGAACAATGGAGGTTAAGGCACTACTTAAGGCATCTGCCGCTCCGAGAGATGTGTGATAAAGAACAGACAGTGCAAACCCGGATCTCCCTCTATTCTTGGCACCTCACACAATAAATAATTCTGTCATTTTTACCCCAAATGCAGCTACTATCCCCTGCTAACAGTTAGTGCCACATGGTACTATTGGTCAATATTCACCATTAACCAAATGCTTTTCACCTGAGGAATAAAATATAAGGTAAGATGCAAATAAGTAAATAAGAGTAGAACTGCAATGTTGTTTTGCTGACGTGCATCAGAGTGCAAACAGTGAGAGATTTGGGGTAAAAACTACAGAATATATCCCAATAAAAAACACGCCCCATAGTATAGTCCCACACTTGACACAAAATGACAGCTTTCTGTGTAAAGCATCTGAAATTCAAATGCTTTTTAATTGCATCTGGACTATGTCACAATGTATGCATCCACATGTGGAAAAATGCAATTAAATATACAATTTGCAATTCCTTTTGAAAATAGTCCAGAATATCCTTACCTGTCCATTGATTATGATAATGCCTAAGAGATCTGCTGGCATTTTTAAATCGCCACAACAATTGGATGGGGTTTTGTGGACTCTGTTCGGTTAAGGAATTCCAGGTTTGTTCAGACCTTTAAAATATATTTTAAAAAAAAGTTCAATTAACTGTGTGAAGTTAATCATGAAATTGACCAATCATGATTATTTGTGATATTCACCTATGAGTTGGTCTACAGAAGCAGAATATGATATAGTGATTGGCTGAAAGGTGTGCTTTCAAACTGTCTAATCAATGGGATGTTCCAGTCATTATACATCACAGTTTTATGTTAATATGCTGGCTATATCAAACACCACACAGTCACTGGCACAGATAAGGGAGATCACACTGCATGCGCGCACACAGACATTTCTATGACAAGTCACGTAGGTAACTTACTGTGTTACTCCGCAGCTTTAAAACAGTCCATATAACGTTAGTTTGATAAACACGAACTTACCTTTAGACGCCTCAATAAGACTGCATTTGACGAGTTTTTCTCTCACAATGTATCCATGTGCTTTTCTGACAGGAAAAAAAACACATTTTGAATTTATAATTTGTATGTAAAAATACTTTATAAACCACACAAGCATCAAATCACCTCACTAACGCGGCCCTCGCTGTGCGTGCGCGCACTTTGAAGAGACGCCGATTCTTTTCCGGGAATCACTTTGTTCGAGAATTACTGAACCGGTTTATTTGAACCGGATCGTCGGTTCTTTTAGACCTGCGGTCCGACTATATCGTACGTAATTGTATGATTTACATGTCGATATGGACAACTGCAGGCGTTTACATTAGAGCAGAAAGTCGTATTCGCTTTTTGAACTCATTTCACTCACTTAAATGTTAAATTCGTTTTTCAGTGTCAGAAACAACTTTTTCCTCTATTTTCACAGGTATTCGCATATTTCAGCCATCTGTAACTGTCGGAAACTTAATAAAACTGTATTAATCTGTCGTCTCAGATACCTTAACACGATTATGCGAGTCACGTAACGTAGGTTGGCCGTTTGAGGTAAACTGTTCATCATTTAACGTAAATAATGTTGGCCTGTAGAAGTTTAACAGTAGCCTATTGTAGCCGCAAAAAGGTTATAATTCTGCCAACTTAAAAATTATTAATGAAAACATTAAATAAACTTACCTTAAAACAGTTGAAAGCTGTGTCTTTGCCCCGTTGTTCTTCCAAAATGACAGTTGAGGAGCGATTTAAACATCTTCAAGGCGCCTTAAATAACCCAGCGCTGGCCTGAAACAACCCAGCGACGCAACCCAGCAGGTTTAACCCAACACCTGGTAAACTGAAACTACCCAAAAGTGTTTAAAAAAAATAAATATAACCCAACAAAATGACCCAACAGACTCAACCCAGCATTTTGGGTTAAAAAATAACCCAGCAGTATTTAGAGTGCACACACTTCTTTTCAAGGCTTTTCTGGAAACACTTGCAGTGAAAGAGCTGCCTCTTCAATGTCTAACCGTACCATTTTTTCCAGGGTGAGGTGAAGTCAAAGATGACAGCATGACAGCTTTTCTGAGGTGACTGACATTTTGATTCCTATTCTTTTGTTTGTGTTGGCTCGTAAAAATGTTCAAAGTAGATCAGTGTGTACGTATAGGTTGGTTTTCCACAGAGAATCAACACCGCCTTAACACTCAGGACACCACCATTCCCATACTAAATTCATCTTTATATTTACCAAGTGCATGGAAGTAACATGGTAAATTTATTCTGTCAGACTGGTCTGGTTGAGCGCAATCTCATGGGAACCCAAACGTGCAATTAAATCTTCAACCTTTGAGTTATGAGCTGAGAAGGCAAGCAAAATGAACTAGCTTATTCATTTTTTTTACACAATTAAGACCTAGTACTCATAACTGGAATTGAAAATGCAATGATATTTGCTTTTGGGACATATTTTAAAGCATGTGTTGCATATAACGGTACAAAGAGCATATTGTGTGTGAGTTGTGGTATTGTGTTATGTATAATTAATGTAATGTAAAGAATGTGTTTTTTATAGTGTGTGATGCATGCTTTGAGTGTCTGTGTGCGTTCTGCAAGCAGAAGTGTGTTTACCAAGTCAAGGATTCTCATCATGTGGGATTTATTATTGTCGGAGTGTTAAAGTATTTTCACAGTTTGTAAATATTATTTCCATGAGATAATGTTGTACATTCAAACACAGCTTAAACCCTGGGCTTTCACTAGGGGCAAAGCACTGAAGGTGAAACTGTATGTTTGCAAAGTGACCTTCTTCCTTCACCATGCCTTTGGGGAACTTGAGGAGTTTAGGAATTTAGTGCCACTTACTAGTAATTTTTTCCAGTGAAACGGTAACAAATATAAAATGTCTTTCTTTGCTATTATTTTAATTATTAAAATAAAATTAGTATATGACCACCAGACCATTTCTATAATAATATATATCACAATACATTACTGGATAATAGAATAAAGAACCAGACAGGATAATCAGTTCTTTGGGTGAAGTGTGTAATTAACGTGCAACTAGTGGCACAGAAAGGAATTCGAACAAACATAAATGCATGATTTAAAACATGTAGCAGTCTGATTTATTTGATCTAAAATATTGATTCATCCACCCAAAGAAATCCAGAAATGAAAAGGGGAAAAAATTACATAAAGGAAGAATTTCACCGCTACCTCTGGATCCTTTCAGACAGATTTAGTGCAGTTTGGGAAGTCGTAGATCCTGCACCTTTCACTGTAGAATTATACACACAGAATGACCTTAAGAGATTTTCAGGACATTGGTTTCGTGTCTTATGTGTCTGCGTTGATAACTGAACTCAACCACCTCCCAGTTTTAACCCACGCTTTTCAAAAAAACACACTTATATCCATAGATTTCTTCCAAAACACTGAATAATGAGTGAGATACAGATGTACAGAATGACTGACTGACTGTTTGTTTGAGTGTTTGTGGGTCTGGAGCGGCTCGGTTAGTGACTGTGTTATTGTATTGCGATATGTGTGTGGATTTGTTCTGCCCTGGGGGGTTCTGTGTCGTTTGGCTCAGATCTGTTTCACCCATCTGGTTTTGGAGCACAAAACTGAGAGGATCAGACCCAGCCAGAAATATTTCACTCACTCACTCACACTGAGTCACACACACAGTGAAGAAACAATCAGAATCTAAATTAATTAACAAACAATTTCTGTTATATGTTATTTTTATTATTCACAATTAAATTATCTTAGTTTTTACTTTTTTCTGACACCAAACAAGTGGAACTTATAAGCACTTTTTAAGCAATTCTGAGTGTTTTAATGTATTATTATTGTTCTGGCTGGTTTCGAGGAGGTTGATAACTAGTTTAAAGTCTCTGTTGTATTCTGGTCTGTACAAATGTAAACATTTTAAAATTCTACTTTTAAAAACAACCCTTTAAAATAATAGCACACCTCTCTTTAACAAGACATTATTTGTGTTCAGTTCTTTGCAGTGCATATGACATGAGTTGTGTTATGCTGCAAAGATGAACAGTTTAGATATGAGTTTTACAATGAACACCTAAACATTATTCATCTAAATAAATACTACAGATGTCATTAAGACACAAAAGGAAGTAGATGCATAAGGAGATCAGAGGAAAAATATGCAGAGACTCTTCTGTGTGTGTGTGTGTGTGTGTGTGTTTCCCTGCGGGAGGTGAGCTGGTACGACCAGCAGCTCAGTGTGTTGTTGAGGAACAGGTGGAAATGGAAGACACCACAGAGACTGTCACGGGGGTGTTTGGGCTCAACCATGCCATACCTGTGAGAACAGCATGAGATGAGTCCATTTAACACTCTGCTGTCCAAACTCAGTCATGCAGTCAAACAAAAAGCTTCAACATGCTCATTTTCATGGAGAGAAGAACAAAAACAGAACTACACCTATATTTAATGAAGAAAATGTGAATAGTGTTTGCTTAAGCAAAACTCACTGCTATAATGTTGCAGTGTTCTGAGTGGTTGCAGGGGTATTTTTGGTAATGGTTAAGGTAGTTTCAAAGGTGTTCAGAAGGTTGCTATTATCTTGCTACACTCTCAGTACAGCAGTACCTTTCAAAAGGCACACCTTTATACCTAAAGAGTCCTAAAAGGTACAAAAGTGTACCGTTTAAAAAGGTACCCCCCCAGTGACAGCTTTCATACCTTTTTTATCTGAGAGTGTGTAGATGTTCTTTAGGGATGTAACGATTCACTAAACTCGTGAATATGCAATATGATTCACGATGGCTACTGATTTCATGATACAATTTTTTATTATTATTATTATTATTATTATTATTATTATTATTATTATTATTATTATTATTATTATTGAATTCTAACTGAAAAGGCATCCTTTTATTTTTTCATACAAAATGCTGCACATTTCCCTGGAAATTGAAAAGTCTACAACAAATAAAATAAATATCTTCATATAAACAAAACATATCTGAAGGGAACAAAAACAGCAGATGGGCTGAATGAAAACGCACATTTACTCTCTGACAGCAGGTGGCGCTTGTGGAACAGCAGCAATACAGCATTTCCTTGGTTACTGCTGTAAACAAAGCAGCGCTGCACTTTATAAATACTACTGTTTTAATATGCAGAGGCAAGATGAAAAGAAAATAGTATCTTGACTCTTCTGAAGATTATCAGTTCCCCTCAGACAGAGGAACATTCATATAAAACAACACCCTGAACTGTATCATGATTCGCTAAACGTCTCAACCGTCTTGAATCGTCACTTCTTTTCTAGATTTTCAAACCCATTAGAGGTCCATTGTTACATTTTTATTTAATAGAATGTTCTAAATTATTGTTAGGTTTGTTTTTGGTTGTTGCTAGTGTGTTGTGGTTTTTATCATTCGTGTCCATACTAGGCCTATAAAATGGAAAAGGACGTTACATCTTAAATGTTAGAACTGAAAGTCTTTTTCTGTTTTTGTAATGAGAACAACATGTTTAACCCATGCACACACTTTTGTTTACTCATAGGTCTGGTCTAAAAT